>NC_089838.1:220457067-220549567 GCF_035609145.1 Eleutherodactylus coqui | reverse complement strand
CATGGTGAGTACCATTGGAAAAAAGTAAGCAATGTCAGAATTGCGCTTTTTTAGTCATCAGAAAAAAACGGAATAAAAAATTGATCTAAAGCTTTTACATATCCCAAAATGGTACCGGTTGGACATTGAAAAATGAGCCCTGACACAGCTACACTGCTTGAAAAAACATATATTTTTTGAGTTAATTAATATCAACTTTTAAAAGCTTTTTTTCCATAATAGTACTGAAACACAGAAGAAAGATAACATGCCATTTTTACCACAACATGAATGCATTAAAAAAAAACAAAAATAGTGTGAAGGCATTTTTTTGCATTTCACCCAAATTTTTAAAAGCTTTTTCAAAACATTATATGGTATGCTAAATGGTAGCTTTTAAAATTACAACTTATCCCGAAAAAGAAATTCTCATGTAGCTATGCCGCTGGAAAAATAAACAAATATATAATTTATTTGAATATGGGGATAAAAACAATGAAAATGCCAAAAAAACAAAGAGGGCTGCAGCAGGAAGGGGGTAAAAAATAAGTTTTATTTCATAAAAGTAATAATACATAACAAAAACTATAGAAATTTGGTAATGCCATAATTTTATTGACCTGCAAAATAAAGTCAACATGTCATTTTTATCTTATTTTTAATGTTGAAAAGGTGAAGAAAAAAAAATGCTACACAAAAGTGGTATCACCACATCCGTAACAGCCCACACTATAAAATATCACATTTTTTATGGAGCACGGCCTCGCAATGCACAAATCTCGCATGGATATGTTTCCAATGGGGCTGGCAGCAGCATCGCATCACGTGCCAGGTGCACTCGAGTGCGATGTCTCTCCATTGAAAACAATGGGAGAAACTCCACGACCCTGCGCCGCAGTGGAGGATTGCTACTTCCTCAAAGTGATACTAGGCGGTTTTGACATAACAGCGCCTCGCATCTGCAACACTCGCCAACACTGCATGTTGGCGAGCGCGATATCAGGCTGTCATTCACGGCCCGATATCGCACTCGCCCTTGTGAAGTTAGCCTGATACAGCTCTGTCAGCTGGAAAACAAAAATACTCTGAATTATGGTGCCACACAAAAAGTATTTTTGTAAAAAGAAAAGTTAACATTGCGTAAAAGTGGTAAGACATAATAAAACCTCTATAAGGGCGCCTACCCACTGGCGTTTTTTTTTCCTGTGATGCTAAATTGCGTTTTGCGTTTTTTCTGAAGAGCAACTAGTATAGAAGGTGTTCTTGTCCATTGGGGGTTTTCAATGATTGTCAATGGAAATTAACGAAAAAGGCGCGAAAACCGCCGCGGAAAACGCTGCGTTTTTCGCGCACGAAAATCGGCAACGCCAGTGGGTAGGCGCCCTAAATGTGGTATTGTCATAATCATAATGACATTGTATTAATGATAGAATAAAGGCAACATAATATTTATACCGCACTTTGAATGCCATAAAAATAAATGGCGAACAACAAAGGTGAAATAGCCTTTTTCTATTGCCCCCAGCAAACATAAAATTAGTAAAGGTTATTCAGTACATTATATGCTCAGCTACATTGATGGAGAAATGAAAAACGTTATGATCACTGAAAACTAGGTACCTGCTCTTAGGGTTAAAATGACTTCCGTCACTAAGAGGTTAACATGCACTTAGGCCAACTGAGTTCTGTGTCAGATGAGACATAAATTCATAACCTACAATAAGAAAGTGACATTTTCGGGAGGGTTTTCCCAATATTAATGTGACTGTTGGGGGGTTAGAGGGAAAGTGCATTCAGAAAAATGATCTATTGTATAAACCAAACGTTTATGTTAAACATTTTTGTGTTAAGCATATTCTTTAGGAAATTTTGGTGATTTTTTATTTTTATTTTCAATGCATTGATCTATTTATTTTTTTAATACTAAAATCCTGCAGTTTTCATACTGACCACCAAGGTTAATAATAGTCTGACTAGAGATGAGCAAGCATACTCGATAAGGCAAACTACTCGAGCGAGTAGTGCCTTATTCGAGTACCTGCCCGCTCGTCTCTAAAGATTCGGGTGGCGGCAGGGGGCGGGGAGTGGTGGGGAAGAGCAGGGAGGAACGGAGGGGAGATCTCTCTCTCCCTCCCCCCGCTCCCCTCTGCTCACCGCCGCAACTCACCGGTCACCCGCACCGCCAGCCGAATCTTTAGAGACAAGTAGTTTGCCTTATCGAGTATGCTCGCTCATCTCTAAGTCTGACGCTTCCTCTTCTGTACAGAGAACTTTTCGGTAGTCCTCTCATTATCATCACAGGCAGGGTAAAAATGAAAGGTCACAGAAATTTATAGATAAACACAGCATCTACAATTCATAACAGCTCACCTCCTCCCCCTCCCTGCACAATGACCTCTGAAAGTATCACAGAGCATGCCTAGAACACTCTCTCCTAGAAGTCAATAAATTCCCATCTGTGCATTGTAAGAATGGCCCATGTGCCTGCTGTAAAGCATATCCCTAAATCCTAACTTTATGTTAAAGGGGTTGTCCCGCGCCGAAACTGTTTTGTTTTTTTTTCAACACCCCCCCCCCCCCGTTCGGCGCGAGACAACCCCGATGCAGGGACGTAAAAAAAAACCGCTCAGCGCTTACCTTAATCCCCGCGCTCCGGTGACTTCTATACTTACCGGCTGAAGATGGCCGCCGGGATCCTCTTCCTCCGTGGACCGCAGCTCTTCTGTGCGGTCCATTGCCGATTCCAGCCTCCTGATTGGCTGGAATCGGCACGTGACGGGGCGGAGCTACACGGAGCCGGCATCCTGCACGAGCGGCTCCATTGAAGAAAGAAGAAGACCCGGACTGCGCAAGCGCGGCTAATTTGGCCATCGGAGGCCGAAAATTAGTCGGCACCATGGAGACGAGGACGCCAGCAACGGAGCAGGTAAGTATAAAACTTTTTATAACTTCTGTATGGCTCATAATTAATGCACAATGTACATTACAAAGTGCATTAATATGGCCATACAGAAGTGTATAGACCCACTTGCTGCCGCGGGACAACCCCTTTAAGTAAGATGACAGCTCCCATAATCATGAAAACAGGTTAAAAAAATTAAAAATGTTATTCTATCTGATTTTAATTAGTAAAACAAATATAGGTGATACATTGCCTTTAAGTCATTGGTTGTGAGTGCGTCACAATGTTCTTAGTAGGAAGTTGTTTATCAGGAACATAAACAATAATAAGTATGTGTTTATTTAGAATCATTTGATTACTAAACAAATTAGAACTTCAAACAAGTGAACTGCAAAACAATGCTTCTTCCCAAAATAAAGTGTAGTTTACAATGTGACAGCATGTATTTAATGTTTCCATGTTATATTTGAGTTAATGCGCTCCTCAATTTATGAAATGGGTTGACTACTTTTTATATATATATATATATGTTCGAAGATGGGCTAGAAACCACGCAATGAGGCACTTATTTATCCTCGTGTATATGAGGCAATGCTAATGTTTGTGAGAAGCCCCGCCCCTTAGCTCGTCAGTGCCTGCACAGCATTGCCATTCTAAACCTGGTTACTGATGATGGGGCACCTAACCAGACTCATCCATCAGCAGTCTCCATTGAATTACATTGCACACAGTATAGGAGATGGCACATATGCAGTGCTTTGCGCCACGTTACTCAATGGATGGGTCTGTAGTGCCCCTGTATTAACCCTTTCCAATCCAATCTGTATCCTAGTTTTCCTAGGGGGCTTACTCTTTTTCTGCCGTTATAAAACAGCGCTATCTGCTGGCGAAAGCCAGTACTGCATGAGGTGACATGTTGGATAGGCTCCGACAACAGAGAGGCTGGTAATGTACAATAAGAGAACCCCGACGGACGTCTTCCAACATCAGAGCTGTACAGCCTTAAATCATAATGTCTTCAGGCGTCAGACAGTGGATTGGAAAGGTTAACCACTTAAAGCGGTTTTCTTGTAGTCAAAATTAATAGAAATTGAATATTCAACTTTCCTGCCCACCGCACAGAACCCGGAAGAAGTGGGCGGTCGTTACGTGCCATTCATTGTGCACGTGACCGCTCAGCCACTCACAGGCTTCAGCAGCCATAGAAGAATCACTGTGAGTTGCTTATTTTTATGAACTGGTTAGAATTATCCCATTTACAAAAGCAATATTCTTGCAGGGTACGGATAGCTGTAGGAATGTGGTGCATTCTGACACTTGACACTTTGAGTGGGTGTATGATGAATCTCAGTGGGTATTCTGAATGACCACAATCTCTTATATGTCTTGAGTCTTTTAAATGGATGTTATCTTTATGAGATTTTGTACTCTGGGTATCACTTTCATTTACTTTGTCCATTTACAGTGCGATTGCATGAGTCAAACTGTTCTCCAAAGACAAGTTACCAGCAATCAATATCTTCAATCATTGACATAAAGATATACATATCCTGATTAATTGTTGGCCTGTGGCCTACATGATGTCCCATGGAGAAATTAATCGTTGCCAATTAGTGAAGGGAAGATGGAAAGGGAATCAATGAGTTACAATGTAATCATGAAGTAGAAGCTGAAGGCACTGTAGGCTCAAGAGCTAGAGACCATACTCTTCTCAGGCTGAGATACATTAACTTTTCAGTAATTTGTCTAAGTGCCCATTTGCACGATCGTATTTTCAGGCCATGTGCTTTCTCTGCATTCAGACAAATGATTTTTCACACAGACCTATAGTCCTTGTGAGAACAATCGCTGCGTGTCATATTTCCATCCATTTTCAAAGATGAGAATAGGACATAAAATGTACAGGGTGCAAATGTACTGTCCCATGCAAGTTCCGCCCACGTTTCTTGGTTGCAACATCAGTGTGAATACGGCCTTAGGATGTGTTCGTAGATGGCATTTCTAGTATGACTAATCTTTATTTATATAGCGGTAACACATTCGGGAGGGTTTTACAAATGAGAGGGAACATAATCAGACAAAATCAGACACTAAATATAATAATAAACTTTATTTGTATAGCGCCAACATATTCTGCAGCGCTTACATAGACAGGGGGATACAGAAAGACAAAAGTACAAAAATTACAGAACCACGGTTACATAGTAATCAGTTGATGGAAACAATAGGGGTGAGGGTCCTGCTCCGACGAGCTTACATTCTACAAGTAATGGGGTGATACAGAAGGTAAAATGGCTGGAGATGTGCACGGTATGGCAAGGTGAAGTGTTTGGGATGCTATACACATAGGCAATGGTCAGACATTAAGCCGTGTGGTGGCTGAGTCTGTGACTGCCTGGGGCGGTTGAGTGCAGGTAGCAGGGATTGCAGTCAGTAGGTCAGGGAGCATGTTATCAGGCGGCGTACAGAGGAGTTAGTTCAGGGAATGCGGTATGCCTCCCTGAAGAGGTGCGTTTTTAGAGCACGCCTGACGTTTTTCGAGTCCTAGATTGTCCGGGTATCTTTGGTAGTGCGTTCCAGAGGACCGGTGCTGCTCTGGAGAAGTCTTGGAGGCGGGAATGAGAAGTTCGAATTAGAGGGGTGCGCAGTCTAGTTTCGTTAGCAGAGCAGAGAGGCCGGGCTGGGTGATGGATTGAGATGAGGGAGGCAATATAGGGGAGCGCTGCGCTGTGGAGGGCTTTGTGGATGAAGGTAGCGAGTTTAAATTGAATTCTGTATTTAACGGGCAGCCAGTGCAGTGACTGGCACAGGGCAGAGGCGTCCGAGCAGTGGCTGGACAGGAAGATGAGCCTGGCTGCCGCATTTGGGATGGATTGGAGAGGGAAGAGTCTGGTGCAGGGGAGGCCGATCAGCAACGAGTTGCAATAATCGAGCCGGGAGTGGATAATATTAAAGTAATAAACACATTGAACAATAGGAGTGAGGGCTTTGCTCACTTTTATAGCATTTTCATAGGTTTCTTTTTCCATAAATATTTGACTACCTGTGAACGTACTGTTAGGGCTCAGTCAGACGGGCATTTTTTCGCCCAATTTACGCATGCGTCCGGCGATTTTATAAAACCATTGCTTTGCAATGGTATCGGACACATGAGCGCTTTTTATGCGCTCGTCCGATAAATTATAGAACAGAAATCGCAGATCGCACCTATCTGCGATCTGCGATTCCTGTTCTCTTCTCTACATGCGCTCAATGGGCCCGGCGGCAGCAGCGCCGACCCCATTGAGAACATATAGTAGACAAATCATTCTCCTCTGCCACAGCTGTAACAGCTGTGCAGAGAAGAATGATGTTTGCCCATTGAATTCAGTGGAGTCGGCAATACAGCCGGCTCCACTGAAAGCAATGAGCTGCTGGCGATCGCGGGATGAATTTTCGGGAAGGGCTTAAATATATAAGCCCTTCCCTGAAATTCATCCAGAAATGTGTAAAAAAAAAATATATATATACTCACCTGGTCCCGGCAGACGGAGTTCAGCCGCGGCCGGCGGCAGTTCTCCTGAACTGCTCAGAGTAGTATTCAGCAGCCGGGGATTTAAAATCCCCGCCTGCTGAATGAGCTGCCTCTGATTGGTCACAGCCTGACCAATCAGAGTCAGCTCTCACTCACGCCCATTCATGAATTCATGGATGGGTGAGTGACTGCTGCCTCTGATTGGCTCAGCGCAGGGACCAATCAGGGGCAGCTCTCAGCTGTCATTCAGCTTTTAAATCCCCAGTTGCTGAATACTACTCTGAGCAGTTCAGGAGAACTGCCGCCGGTCGCGGCTGAACTCCGTCTGCCGGGACCAGGTGAGTATATATATATTTTTTTTTTACACATTTCTGGATGAATTTCAGGGAAGGGCTTATATATTTAAGCCCTTCCCGAAAATTCATCCCGCGATCGCCGGCAGTGCATTGCTTTCAATGGAGCCGGCTGTATTGCCGGCTCCATTGAATTCAATGCGCTGGACAGCTCCGGCCCATTTCTATTGAAACGCGGGTAGGAGCAGTATTTTCGGGCGATTTTTCGGCCCCGGTCACGCGATTTGCGGATGCACATCCGTCATGCGATCTGCAAATCGCGGGAAACAACGCCCATGTGACTAAGGCCTTAAAGTGTACCTGAATTTTAAAAACAATTATCTAAAGCACCCCAGTCTTTCTTGCATAAGGTGCTAACTTTTTCGGACAGAATGCAATGCAGGGTGATACAAGCTGGATTTATTAATGTAGATTTTTGTCTGTGATGCAATAAAAAAATCTCATAGTCACAGGTGCTATATGTCCCTGTTAAATGGTAAAACATGTTCAATAGGACATATTTCTGTGTGTATAGTTTTGCCATATAGTTTGGACTTTCTTCCTCACATATTCGGTTTGCTGCCATCAGCTATGGAGGAAGTTTTATTTGCACTCCTCTAGATTCCAAATATGTCTAACATCTAATTTGTTCAGTTGCTGAAGTACAGTACAATTTTCAGAAACAAGTTTGCCCCGTAGCATGAGCACGGAATCGGACATGGCTTCCCTGGAAGGGTTGCCGTAGCCTGTCATGCCTCAATGTGTACTGAGGCATACCTCTATCCTTAGCATCTCTCTCATTCTCATTTCCAACCAGTTTATCTTCGGCTTCCTCAGTCCCAGAGCTCATTATCTTTCTGGGCTTCATGTTGGTGGCTGGAATAGGAAATCTTCGAAAAAACAGGGGTCATGTTAAACTTGTTAGCAAATTGAACTCTGTGCAGTCATCTGATATGAGGAGGTTATGTAACAATGCTGGGTTACATATGTGAGAGGACAGAGCGAGCCACACTTTCATGAATGATCGGAACACACAGAGCCATAGAGGAAAATGTTTACTCATGTTACAATCAAGTAGATGGTCGATTGTGTCCGATCATTCACTGTGTTACAAGCAATTTGTGTTTGCTCTACATTACGCATACAATTGTGTCAATTAAATTGAAACAAAATAAATCTACTTTATACAAAATACTGATGCGCTTATTACATGCTGTTGGCTTTGCTGGCTTTTTCTATTTTTTGTAAAGTAGTGGATATTTTTCAGTAGAGTTACTTTTCAGAATTGACTTTGACCACTGGCATAACTGTAGAGGATGCAGGGGATGCAGTTGCATACGGGCCCCGGAGCCTTAGGGGCCCATAAGGCCTCTCTTCTCCATATAGGGAGCCCAGTACTACGAATAAAGCATTATAGTTGGGGGCCCTGTTATAGGTTTTGCGTTGGGGCCCAGGAGCTTCAAGTTACACCTCTAAATTAAGGGTTTAAGAGAAGTTGGGGGGCGCCAAGATAAACTTTTGCACCCGGGCCCATGAGCCTTTAGCTATGCCCTGACTTTAACCATATATATTCAAGCTGGTAAGGCTGTGTTCACATTGCATGTTTGGTCTCTGTTTAATGTATGTGCCGGAAAAAAAAGCTTCCCACATATGAATAGGGGGTTAATTGACACGGACATATGCATAAAACGCTGTGTAAACATCACAGAGTTTGTATTGCATATAGTTCAATTTTGTGGGTTTTTTGCGTGTATACGTGCATATGTACTGCGTATGTTACGTGCGCAAAAAAAAACCACGCAAGCAGGAAAAACAGCTTAGAATGATGTTCTTCCTGGTTTTCTTTAAATTTTAACATGTTTTCTAGCCACATGCGTGAAAAACGCAAATGCAATGCTAGTACTTGCATATGCATTACATATTATATGCACCCATAGAGAACAAAAGGCTCTTACACGCACAAGATATGCAATAACTATACGCAAGTGTCAAAGGATCAATAAAAATCCATTCACTATCATTGACTCTATTTATCATGTAATATGTGCGCGATATACGTGGTGAAAATACACCTGTGTAACTGATGCCTAAGGCTGGGTCCACAAAGGATGGATTTCAGGCAAAATTCTCACGGATTGGCCGCACCGAAAATCGACGAGAATTCCGCTGGAAAACTGCAGCTGCGGGTTTTGGAGCACCTTCACCACCTGCATTTCCGTTGCGGCCATCTCTCCCCATAGAGAGGACACTGCGGAAAAAAGAAAAAGAATTGACATGCTGCGTCTTTAAAATCTGCTCCACGTGGCTGTTTCCACACGGTTTGGCCGCAACGGATTGGCCGTAGCGTATGGACAAGATTTTTGCAAAATCTCGTCCACTTTGCTGGCTAATCCCGGGATCAGGAGCCGTGGGCGGAATTCCGCAGCAAATCCGTCCCGTTTGAACCCAGCCTAACGCTGGCATCCGTCACTCAAGTGCTGCACTGGCATCTGTTTAATGGATACATTACGAAAAGCTATTGAAAAGCGCATGATGTATGAGTTTACCAGATGCCTGTACATATAGTGTCATCTTTCACCCACAGGCTACCATGTAAAAAAAACCAAAAAAGTTAATCTTTTACTGGACTCTACTGGGTGGGATATTGTAGTCTACTAAATGATTCCATGCTTTTTCTGGTAGGCTGACTTATACCCATTAGTCGAGGCCAAAAGGACACATTGACTAATGGAGCCCAGTGGATACATTTAGCATGTATGTTGGGAGCTTTCTTGGTGTACGCACCAAACATTAATAAAGTAATGTGATGTGAACACAGCCTCGGTGCCGATACTGGGAAGCAGAAATGTATAGGAGCGACAGCCGCCCAGCTGCCGGCCACACAACGTCTGAATGAACAAAAGGACAGCTGAATCCTGAAATGTATGCGATGTACGAATCACTGTTACAAAACTTAGTCCTAGGCCCGGCTCATACAAGCGTGTGGTAAAATGTGTATAACGCAGCGTGTTACCGCAGTGTGAGCCGGTGTACCGCCATGTATGGCAGCAATTTTGGACTGCGCATGAGAGCATATTTACCTCACGCTGTTATGCGCAGTCTGACTTGTTACATTTCTTCTACATTTTCGGTTCTGTCGCTTGGCGATGTTGCGAATTAACACTGCACATACGCAAGGTATCTGCGCATATTATTGTAATGTTTGCACGCATAGGCCCTGTTCGCATGCGCACAAAACACACTCTTTTGTGAAATTTATTGGCTATTTGAAGCCTAATAAGGTTCAGCTGCCTTCTTTTCCCGTGTTTTACGCAGTGGCACACCCTTCCTCTTGCGTAATTTCGCACCTGCTATAGACTTCTATGTCAGTTTCGCTGGGCAAAATGCAGGAAAATAGAACAGGAAACAGCAAATTTGGGCAATAATCATCCCGTATACACGCAGCGGGAGAGATCGCTCATCTGTCCGACCGTGTAAACAGGAGCCGCTCGTTGTTTGAGTGATTCCTGTTTACTTTGTATGGAGGCAGGCGGCCGCAACGATCCTGGTTTGTTCCACCTCCATTCACTTGAACGACTATCACTCCGATGTAAAGCGCAGTGCGATATTTGGGCGGCAGCATGCGGCACGGCTGTCAGTGCTTAAGTGCCTGACAGTTCTCCCGTGTAAAGGCACCCTTAGGGCTCATTCACTTGGGCATATGTATTTTTGATGCATGAAATATACAGCATTTTTGCGCACCAAAACAGTGCTTATTTACTCAGTATTTTGTTGCGCTTGCACTTTATTTGCACACGTATTCACGTGCACAAAAAAAATAGCAAGAAGGTTCTATTGCTTTCTCCTGCCTTCATACAGAAATACACAGTAAACACGCATGTATCATGTGTATGCACTGCGTATTTATGTGATCCCCTTGACCTAAGGGCGTATTCCCACTGCCGTAGGCACAAGTGCACTTGGCGGCACGAAGCGTAGGTACGCCTGAACAAAGGGAATCCCTTCCCCATTGCCGGCAGTTTAAACTCTGCGCCAAAACTGAGCAGTTTGTAAATTACTGCGGGAAGATAGCGGCTGCCCAGTCTTCCCCGCACGCAGGTCCTATCTTTTCCCGGACGTACAAATCATGGATGGGAGAAGATGTGGTGAAAACGAAATCACTGAAATCCCATAGAGATCAGTGGTTTCGTTTTTTCCCCTTATACGGCTGTGATTATCATGCCAGTATAACGGGACAAAGCCATTCTGATCTGAATCCGCCGGTAATGGCCAGTTTCGGTTCCTAATACGTCATGTTGTGATTTTTTATCACACGAGTAAAATACTGCTAAACGTGCTATAAGGACTGTGGATGGATTTTCATTGGGTTTGCACCATTTTCTATCTTATGCAGTACTGCTGTAGTTTGCATAATGAGTGATTTTCCTAATGTCACTGTTAGCGGCATGTTGTAGTGGTAGACTTTCACACCCTGCTTGGGTACATTCCTTTTTCGTAATCTGAATAAATACTATTGCAATTCATACACCGCTAATGAAAAACTCCAAATATGCATCTTCCATGGAGTCACAGTTTTTATTTTTCTGTTTGATAAATTGACTTTCAGGTTCTTAAAGACAGCTATGAATAATAAGCAAACAGCCTATGCAAGTGACATTGTGAGGGTTACCTTGAAAATAGGTTTTCTGGAAGAAAGCTTTGATCTGTTTATCTATAAATGTGGAAAGCTATGTAAGTACAACACTAGAGCTGGTTATATACCACCTGGTAAACTGACTTCTGATTGGTTGTAGTAGTGGGTTTGCATAGACAGATTTGCCCCTTTTGCTTACATGGGCAGACTATCTGCTCTATGGGTATGAATGATCATTACTGGCAGAACTCGAACCCAGGATTTCTTGCTCTGTAGTTGGTGGCTCTCCCTATTGAGCCATCAGCCTTGGCCATTTCCTCTGAGTTCCTGCCTCCCTACTGTGGCCGCGCCCTGCCACTAATTGGGGCTTACTATGAAATCCTGACCCTGTCCCAGATCCACTGCGTGATTATTGTGCTCCAAGCCTTAATCAAGCTCTACGTCTGCCTTTCTTCTCTGCTATTCAACTGGGACCTCCCATTGCTGACTGCTGACTTCCCTTCTGACTACACTACCTGCCTCACCCCTCTGTACTGCAAACCAAGACCTCCCGTTGCTAACCCCTGGCTTCCCTTCTGACTATGCCATCCGCCTTATTCTTCTGTACTGTGAACTGAGACCCTCCCTCCCATTGACTCCTGGCTCTTTCCTGATTACTCTCTAGACCAGACCTGCGGCTACTACACCCGAGGCTTCACTCTAGTGCCTGAAACCGCTACAATTACTATGATTGTTCATTCCCACTGGTTAGCGGCACATCTCCTGTTTACATGGGGAGATATGCTGCCTATCAGTCAGTTTTGTTATGTTTGCACAAAAGACACGATCAGCTAGTGAACGAGCAATTACTGATCCTTGGCCCTTTACATGAAGTGATGATCAGGGAAAACAAACCTTTGTATATGATCTTTGGTCCATGTAAAAGGGCCCTAGGGCACCTTTGTTTTATTTAATCTGACAGCATAGATTATAACAATTAATATACATACTCATTAGCAAATCACAGATGTAGGTGCAGCGTTGGACTGATGATCAATAGCCAGATAAGTTGGTGGCTAAGGTCCCATAGTTTGGTTTGCTACAGGACTCTATTGTTACAGCTTTTTTTTAGCGTCCACAAACATTTCAGAGGTTCACAAACATTTTGGACTGGCCTTAGATTCAAAATTTGGGTGATATGATTATAAGTGAAGCCCAGTTCTGACATCTTGGCAAAATATCGTTTCCATTATGAAGCATAGCTTATTCCTTAGTACAAAAACCTGTGCAGCAGCTAAATGAGAGCTGTTAATCACATCCTTCCCATTATTGTTTGGCATTTCTCCAAAATAATTGCCACTAGAAAATGTTGGGAATTAAATGTGTTAAGTTGGCAGAAAAGCCAGCAGGATCATTTTAATGCCAGGTCTTCTCTCATTGGTAACACTGACAACCTTAGTTCACCCCTCAATATATTTAATAAAATAACCTCTCATAAACATGGGGTGTCTAGTCACTTTCAATTACGATAAATGAAAGCTTTTTTGTCACTGCAGTCCTCGGATTCCTGGAGTTACTTGCCACTAGCTATGCGTTGGCCCCAAACTGCCAGGATCATGCACACTAAGCTGTAAGATATGGGGATCAATGTTTATGCACCCCGTGACATTAGCCGTGACAAGCAGAAGAAGAAACTGGAGGAAGCTGAAATGGAAGTTTGCGTAAATGACTGATATGTAAGGCAGAAGATCTCTCTAGACAGCGCGGTCCGTGAGGTCAATTTTAGTCTCAATTAAAGCAGAGATTTCACTTCAGACTACATTTTTAACTGGGACATTTTCTTGTCAGTAAGCGTTTTGCTGTATTCTGTACATAGAGATTTAGTTACTTCCAGGGATTTTAAAAGTTGCAATTCTTAACATTAAAAGCATTGAGTGGGTTGTGTGGCTGCAAGATAAAAAAATTTAAGGGCTTGGCATGAATGAAAAAAATAACAAAAAAATAAAGCATACTGACCTTTCTTGGCCCTCCAAGGCACAGTTAACTCTGACTGAACTCCTAGCATCACCGCTCACGTACTGGGTGCCCTGATGCAAGGAGTTTGGGATGATGATTCTGCGGCCTCTGATTGGCTGCAGTGATCACTTGACTTTCGGTGGTGGAGCATGGAGACAGGGCAGCGGGAGCTGGTTAGTTATGTTGGGGCGGGGAGGGGAAGGGAGGAGTTAGACATTTGAGTATGCTTTAGTTTTCTATTTTAACTCATGCCCAGACCGTAAATAGTTTTACCTTGAAACCATACAACGCATTTAACGTATATAAGAGTATGTTGGTTTTGAGGGACAGAGCAGGAGCCTGATATGATGGAGGTGGATCTCTGACTGTCCTAAGTCCTCATTTGATTAATTGCTGTTCACATCTGTTTCCTTTGAATAATCACTTAACCAGGGGGTGTACTCACTCATTCACCATATGTGGGTGCTGTGTGTAGTGGTGTAGATAGAAGAGATAGGGCCCCGTAAAAATTTTGGGCCCCTCCATTATGGTTCTTGGTTTTGCTGCATAGGAGAGGAAGTCATAGAATCATAGACTAGTAGAGTTGGAAGGGACCTCTGGTCCAATCCCCTGCTCAATGCAGAATCACTAAATAATCCCAGACAGATATCTGTCCAGCCTTTGTCCAGCCTTTGTTTGAAGACTTCCATTGAAAGGGAACTCACCAACGTCAGTGGCAACCTGTTCCAGTCATTGATCACTCTCACAGTCAGAATGTTTTTTCTAATATCTAATCTGTGTCTCCTCCCTTTCAGTTTCATCCCATTGCTTCTAGTTTTTCCTTGTGAAAATGAGAATAGGGCTGATTCCTCTACATTGTGACAGCCCTTCAGATATTTGTAGACAGCTATTAAGTCTCCTCTCAGACTTCTTTTTTGCAAGCTAAACATTCCCAGATCCTTTGATCGTTCCTCAGAGGACATGATTTGCAGACCGCTCACCATCTTGGTAACTCTTCTCTGAACTTGCTTAAGTTTGTCTATCTCTCCTTTAAAGTGGGGTGCCCAGAATTGGAGTAGATGGGGATAATGACCTCACATGATCCAGACTCTATTCTTCTCTTAATACATCCCAGAATTGTGTTTGCCTTTTTGACTGCTGCATCACATTGTTGACTCATGTTCAGTCTATGATCTATTAGTATACTCAAGTCTTTTTCACATGTGCTGCTGCTTAGCCAAACTCCTCCCATTCTGTATGTGCTTTTTTCATTTTTCTTGTCCAGATGTAGGACTTTGTATTTCTCCTTATTAAATACCATTCTGTTAGTCGCGCCCACTGTTCAAGCTTTTCTAGATCTTTTTGAGTACTATTGCTCTCTTCTCTAGTGTTAGCTATCCCTCCTAGCTTTGTGTCGTCGGAAACATGATCAGTTTCCCATCAATTCACTCCCGATGTTTGTCATGTGTTCCATGGCCTTTAAAATGATCCATGTGCCAATTGCAGTTTGTGGGAAGCTTGGATGAACAGCTCCTACTTTTCACTTAGTTCTTTATGTTATAGGAAATTACAAGTAGTCATGGAGTCTTTGTTGTTAACTGGTTTAACTGTTATAACGTCTTTGTATAAGGTCTTTTTTTTATTACTTTGATTTAACTTCAATGGCAAACGTTTTCAATCTAGATTTGTACTTGATTGAAACTGGCATATAAGATGTGAGGTCGTATACATTATTTTTCTTTATAAAATATTGTAATCTTATTTTTGAAAAATTTAATAAAATTCTAATAGAATTCTAAAATATTTTTTAAAAACACCACAAAATTGGTATCACCATGTCCTTAATGACTGGAACTAAAACTTATCACGTTATTTAACCCACACAGTGAACACTGTAAAAAAAGAACAATGGTGGAATGCTCTTTGCTTGTTCCACTATCAGTCATATGATTCACAAAATACCAATAAAATTATAGCTTGCCCAAATAATCCCTCAAATAGCTCCATCGAAGGAATAATAAAAATGTTATGGGTCTTTGAATGTGGGAACAGAATTTTTTTATGTGTTTTTTTTATATGCAAAAGTCATATGACTCTTGAACTGCATTGATGAAAAATGTAAAAAGTTGCTTGTTTTTTATAGGGTTGTCTTACCAGAAGTTATCCCCTGTTGTTGTTGTTGTTATCATTATTGATTCATTTATTTTAACCCCTTAGTGACCAAGCCTGTTTGCGCCTTAATGGCCAGGCCAAATTTTGGAAATCTGACATTTGTCACTTTAACATAGAAAAACTCCATAAAGGTTTTGCATATCCAAGTAATTCTGACATTCTTTTTTTCTTCACATGTTGTACTTCATTTAGGCAGTAAAAATAGACCGACAGAATTTGTGTATATTTATTAAAAGCGCCAAAATTGGAAAAAGTTTGAAAAAATAGTTATTTTTTCACACTTTCAACTGCCCTATGTCAAATATGTACAAACGTACTTTACAAATTTTTGATAAGATACATATTTCCATCTATTTTCTTTATTCTGGAAGCACATTGGAAAAACTTTAGTTTTTTTTTAACCATTTAGGAGACGTACAAATTTAACATTAAGTATTAACATTTTGAGGAATACTCTGTTTTCTTACACCAAGCCAAGATTGCAAAGGCTCGTAGGTGTCAGAATAATAGATACCCCTACAAATGACCCCATTTAAAAAAAAACAAAAAACATCTTAGTATATTCACTGAGGGATGTCATGAGTATTTTGACCCCACAGTTTTTTTTAGGAGTTAATGCAATTTAGTGAAGAAAAAATAAAATTTAATATTTTTGCAAATATGTCATTTTTTTCCTATAGTACCCATGAAAAAAAGGATTTGCATTCAAAATGGATACCCCTGTTTGTCCTGTGTTCAGAAACATACCAATTGTGGCCCTTATCTTATTTCTGTATGCACAACGGGGCCCAAACCGAAGGAAGCAGCCTGTGGCTTTCAGAACAAAAACTTTGCTTGAAGATGTTTTAAGCCCCATTGCCCACTTGTAGAGCCCTTGAGCGAGGGGCACGGGGTGTATTTCTTGATGTCAGTGGCAGGGATGGGGTGTAAAAAGTGGTGAATCTTCGTAAGATTGCGGAGGTGCGGTGGTCTCACACAAAAGGTGCTCAACAAGCTGCTCCTGGAACTGCAGGAAGGCGAGTGTTCCCTGCGACTTGTTGTAAATTACTATTACAGGTAGCGATCTGAATAAAGCCGGGCTCACACGGCCGTATGTGGGATCCGCTTGTGGAGGCCCGCAGCGGATCCCAGATATGAACCCATTTGTGTCTCTAAGTACGGCCGCATAAATGTACTGCGCATAATTGTGTACTCACGGAGGCGGTCATGCGCAGTACACCTTTTTATCTTTGTTTGTATATATTTCCTGCGTCGTCGCTTAGCGATGATGTGGATACTTACAGCCCATACACAATGTAGTTGCGTATAGGCTGCGAGTATATCCGTGACCATAGAGCACAACCGACCTAAGGTAGATCGTTACCTGTTTATACCATTTGCTAATGGCTATCACGTGACCAGGGACCACTCAGTGCTCCAGGCCGTTCGGCTACCTTTGATAGCCAGGAGCAGGGAGATTTTAAGTTTCTCTGGCCCTCCCTAACTTCTGAGGGGAGGTGAAACTTTAACTTTTCTTTACTTTTACATGGATAACGACGATCATGTGACCATGGACCGCATACCGCAGCCCCCCATAAAATCTCCAAACTCAAAGTCCTCAGAGGAGATGTGGCAGAGGGCACCTGGGGATGGAGAATTGGGTTAAATGTGTAAAAAGTTGTCTAGGGCTGTGAGCGAAGGAGGATATGAGAGTATGGAAAGTGGCAGACGTTATTGCAAATTTGAAACTCAGGACTGCTTGTTCATATGTTATGAAGCATTTCTTGGAATGAATTTTCTTCTGACGCCTCTGTGCAAACCTGAAAGCTTGCCTCGGTTTTTTGTCAGGGTGGTGTGCCAGGGTTCCCAAATGATTTGTCGGGTTCTTTTGTGTGCGAGGGGAGGCAGAAGATAGCAGAAATCTAGTTGATTGGTGGGGGTCCAAGCACTGGGACTCCTGCCGATCACAAGATTGAGGGTCCCAAAGGTCTCCGAATGATGGTCAAGCATAGATGCTGCCACTCCATTCATTTAGTGGGATTGCTGGAGAAATGAATGGAGCGATGGTAGACATGACTATCACTACATTCATTCGGAGATCTTCAGGACCCCTGTTCTTATGATCAGCAGGGGTCCCAGTGGTCAGATCCACACAGATCAGATAATTAACTTAGATTCTATATATAGGGTCTAACCTTTTAAGTCCAAAATGTGTGGTATTAAGATGCATTCCATTTCTCTGAACAACCTGACTGCATAGAAATCTGTACATGTAGTGGGAAGCTGATTTAAACGTATGCCTGTTGTTATATGTGGAGGCATTACAGATAATTGTGCTGACAGGGGTGACTTTCTATAGAACTGTGGAGGTTTATTGTCAAGCAGATCCTCTTATTATTTTTCCTGTACTGTACAATAGAGACCTGTGGTCTTTGAGTGTATTTTTTTCTGGCCTGCTGCATGACAATATTTAGTGAGTGGTAGTTGGCCTACAATCAAAGCCAGGCAACAGGGATGCAGCAATTCCATAGAAAGGACTGTCCAGCGCTGTTCTACATCGATAGTCTTAGGCTGGGTTCACACTGAGCGGATTCCCGTCGGAAATCTCGCGGTTTGGCCGCAGCAAAAACCACGAGATTTCCTCCGGGAGAACCGCCGCGGTCTAAGCCGCGGCGGCTTTGAAGCGGCCCGGCCGCATGCTTTTCCGTTGCGGCCGGCTCTCCCATAGAGGAGAGCGCGGCTGCGACGTAAATAAACAGAAAAACGAAAGCAAAAAGACATGCTGCTTCTTTTGAAACCGCGGCTGCGGCCGCGGCAGCCGCGGTTTCAACCGGATTTACCACAGTGGATTAGCCGTCCCGTGTAGTTCATGACTCCTGCGCTGCCTGAATATAAGGAAGAAGATGAGTTCTTTTAAGAATAAATATTCTGGATTTCCACGCCGAAATCGATAATGAGTACGAGCTTACATTCTTCTCTGACAAGTAGTTTGTTCTGTTCTTTTCTACGGGACAGAAAATCCCTGCAGCTGCAGTTTTTTTCACTTCCCTTGCTTTGTTTTATGCTCAGGAAATTATGCACCGTTTAAACAATCCTTTATCCTGCCACAGCGTAATTTCAATGCTCAGGTTCCTCGGAGAAGAACGCCCTGTGGGACAAGAGAAACAAAAATGTTTATAGAACAGGAAAAGATCTGTTAGGTTTTAGAATAATGAAAAGTTCTGAAGAAGGCGATTTAACCATTCCGTGCCCTGTTGGCTGAGCAAGTCTTCAAAAAGAAACCCCCTAACTTTGTAAGTATCACTAACCTGTAGCCCTTGAAACATAACTTTTATCAAATGCTTGGTAATATTAAACAACAACCCACATAACAAGAATATTGGGTCTGAAATACCAGCGGGTATAACGTATAAGGTGCGGTCAAAAAAACGGATCCAGTGTTACGTCTCAATTCTGGTGTCTTACATTAAAATAACCATGGATGATTGTATGATGAACGGGCCACAGACAATAGATTTAAATTTTGTGTTGTGGTTCCTGTAAGAGATGGAGAATAAAACCCAATTACAAAGTTGAGGAGTAGAATGTGAGAAGCAGAAATCCACTTTTTGCATCTCTCCAAGTCCGGTGGGAACGCTGCTGTAACTCGAATAAAGAAAGCGTACTTGAAGTGGCCTTTGCTACAATTGGGGCAGACCATCCAGGAAGTTATCCACCCTCATCTATAGGAGATTCAGGCACCAAACCACCTTGAGAGTCCCTCGAATGAACAGAGGTGCAACAAGGCAATCACACCAAATTCCAACTCATATGTTCATTCTGAAATTTACATTGTCTTCCGATTTGGTTGGGCTCTTACAAGTAATTTGCAATGCCACTGCACTGAATTGGCGCTTCGGCATTCACTAACTCGGTCGTGCAATGACAGCGCCAGTCCTGGACTGCACTGCCGAATGGCTCCATGTATATATTTTAGCAGAAGGAGGCCACTTTGAGCAGCTGAATGTTGTTTGCATTTTTATAGAGGTTGATGTCTCAGAAAACTGCTTTAAATGTGCACTGCTATAGGGTGCTACCTGTTCCACAGGTCAGTTTGGGAAATGTCTGACCCGCTGGATCTGACTACATAAGTACTATTATTGTGAGATATCAGCTTCTAAGACCTGTAAAGGAACCTCTTACACGGGATGGAATATTCCGCAACAGTGTTGTTGAATATGCCGTCCCTGAATAATGCCCAAAAATCCACACTGATAACTGTGGTTTTGATGCGGAATTTAAAATAGCAGAATTCTGCCGGCAATTCTGCATCAAATTCTACAGTTTAGCAGTGCAGATTTTGGTGCTGAATATTATGCAGCAGGGCATATTCTGTCCTGTATGATAGGTCTAGAGTACACGTGTCAAACTCAAGGCCGACAGAATCCGACCTGCCACCTCATTTTATGTTGCCCGCCGGCTGGCCCCATTGAAAACATGTGGAATCCCCTGGATGCAAGTTGTTTTAATTTGAAAACAGCCTCGCATCCCTGCAGGGTTCCCTTCATATTCGCCGCAGCTGTCACATACACAGCAGGAGATAGCTGTGTTCTGCCAGCCCCATTGAAAACAATGGGTGATATCCTGTGCATAGGGTTTAACTTAGATTTTGGGATAACCCCTTTAACCCCTTCCCGCTCCGCTCCTGGAGCGTCGGGGTATGTATGCAGCGCGGGCGTCAGATGTTTACTACAGCTGACACCCGCAGGCAATAGCAGCGATCGGCCGTTCAGTCGATCGCGGCTATTAACCCTTTAAATGCTGCTGTGACGGATCCCCCGATCTCACGGCCTCCTCCACGGTGAGATCGGGGGAGCCGTGCAGGTGTCATGGCTGCCGGGGCCTTCTGAAAGGCCCCAGGGCTGCCTTGAGAGACTGCCTATCAAGCCATCCCTATTGGGTGGCTTGATTGGCTGCCTGTTGGAATGCAGTATGACATAATGCTATAGCATTATGTCGTACCGCAGGAGCGATCAAAGCATCGTACATTGTAGGGGGACTTAAAAGTTTTTTTATTTGTAAAAAAAAAGTAATAAAAGTTTAAATCACCCCACTTTTGCCATATCTGTAATAAAAAATCGAAATCATAAAATGAAAATACATATCTGGTATTGCCACGTCCTTAAAAGTCCGATCTATCAAAGTAGCACATTATTTACTCCGCACGGTGAACGTTTTCCGAAATAAAAATAAAGAACCCCAGAAATGCACTTTTTCAGTCACTCTGTCTCCCAGAAAAAATGCAATAAAAAGTTGTATATATTCCGCATTAGTACAAACGGAAAATACAGGATATCCCGCAAAAAATGAGCCCTCGCTGAAATACGTCGACGGAAAAATAAAAAAGTTATTGCGCGCACAAGATGACTGCAGAAAATAATTTTAAAAAATTAAATGATTTTGAAAAAAAAAAAAAGATTAGTATAGTAAAAAAAAATAAATAAACAAGTTTGGTATCGTAGCAATCGTACTGACGCATAGAATAAACTTATCATGTTATTTTTGTTGTGGTTTCTGCGCTGTAGAAACAAGGCACACTGAAAGAGGGCGGAATGTAGTTTTTTTTTCATTTCACTCCACTTAGAATTTTTTAAAAGTTTTTCAGTACATTATATGGTACATTAAATAGCACCATTGAAAAATACAACTCGTCCCGCAAAGAACAAGCCCTGATACAGCGACGTCGATGGATAAATAAAGGAGTTGTGATTTTTTTAAAGGGGGGGATGAAAAAACGAAAAACGAAAAAGAAAAGGTCCGCGTCATGAAGGGCTTAAAGGGGTTGTCCCGCGCCGAAACGTGTTTTTTTTTTTTTCAAACCCCCCCCCCCCCGTTCGGCGCGAGACAACCCCGATGCAGGGACTTAAAAAAAAAACCGCACAGCGCTTACCTGAATCCCCGCGCTCCGGTGACTTCTTACTTACCGGTTGAAGATGGCCGCCGGGAACTTCTCTCTCGGTGGACCGCAGGGCTTCTGTGCGGTCCATTGCCGATTCCAGCCTCCTGATTGGCTGGAATCGGCACGTGACGGGGCGGAGCTACACGGAGCTGATCTCCGGCACGAGCGGCCCCATTGAGAAAAGAAGAAGACCCGGACTGCGCAAGCGCGTCTAATTTGGAGCTTAGACGCTGAAAATTAGGCGGCTCCATGGAAACGAGGACGCTAGCAACGGAGCAGGTAAGTGAAAAACTTCTTATAACTTCATTACATTACAAAGTGCATTAATATGGCCATACAGAAGTGTATAACCCCACTTGCTGCCGCGGGACAACCCCTTTAATGATTGTCTCTTTCATGAACTCATTTCAGTGCACACTATATTAAAAAAAAAACACATTTTCATGTACTTTAGTAGCAAATAAGGTTCTGTAAACCCTAAGTCCGCCTGTCCATGGCCGTGGCGGAATATCGCAGGCAATGTTCCGCCGTGAGTGAGGAGGGGGGAGCACTAAACGTCTCCGAGATAAGCCTATATTAATGATAGGCTCACCGCGGCAAATTGCAGCATGCCAGCCATTTTAATCACACTAGCAGAATATTGCTATGATTCTCTGTTCATGTACAGCAGGCTGCGCTTCCAATAGTTAACCTAGGGAAAGCGTGTCATGCGAGTTCGGCGTGCGATTTATCACCGCGGATCTCGCAATGACACCTCGCCCATATACAGCCAGCCTTAGTTTTATGGTACTTTTCAGGACTTGTTTAATACACAGTTTGTTGTAGTTTGTAAAATTCATCTAGTGTATCAAAATGTGTAATCTAGCCATGTTTACTCCCAGGTCACACTAGACCGGATTTTTATTTTTTTAATGTTGGCAAAATGGACAATGTTTTATTTAAATTCCTTAAATGACTAGTACAGAAGAAAACTGTATTTCAACAATGATATATAATATAGTACATCAGCAGTATGTTCACCTCCGGGATTTGTAAATACCAGCAGCCATGGAAGTGATATATTAGCTACAAAGAAGAACTGATCCTGTCTAAATAGAGCCGGCTCTTTCAGGGGTCGGTCCGCACAGGGAAGGAACAATAGGCCATTGTGCACACAGCTAATAGTTTATTTGTAGAACTACTTTGTATGACAGGGGGACAACTCAGGATTAACTCTTCAGAGAGCATGGTTGGCTTGACATAAAGAACAATTGTGTACCTTCTATATATAGATAACATTTCCATAAGCTACAGATATATTTATAAATACGAGATAAAAGTTCTGAAACGTAAGCAATTTGTCGGCCCTATTACACGGGCCGACAATTGTTGAAATTCCCATAATCAGCGAGAATGTGAATGATTGTCATTCAGTGTTAAGGCATGCACAGACTAAGGGCTCTTTTACACGGGAAAAATTCGCACAGCAAATGTAAATGCGCAAAAATTACACTTATGGAAACATTCAGATGAAAGGGATTTTAGCCATGCAAAAAACTCACACCTAAAAAGAAAGGACCTCAGTGACTGAAATTCTCACAACTCAAATGAAAAGATCGGACCTGCCCTATCTCTGGTATGTGATGCGCAGAAGTTTCCATAGACTCCTATGGGAGCTGTATAACAAGGGGAGGGACAGGGAGCCACTAAACCCAGAAGCCTGTTTTAAATGCCCTGCAGTATGCTCCTGTTAGTCCCTGCGGGGATAAGAGGACTCCACGGGAGTTCCTTCATCTCCGCAGGGCTGGAGGGATTTCCCCACAGCGGGGAGAGAAAGACCAAGATAAAGGAAGTCTTGATAACAGGAAATCGTCTACTCACGCTATTGTCTCGCAAGTTAACCACAATTTTCTTGCGCAGCTAACTCCTGTGTGACTTTCACACCCGTGTGAATGAGCCCTAAACGACGAATGATAATTAATTCGCTTCCCCTTTATTGCTCCTTGGATTACTTGCATCACTTCAGGCAACTAGCGATCCTCCACAACTGTCAGCCGTGGCGGAGAATTGCAAAGTGTCTCCCATTGTTTTCAAGTGGAGACCTCGCATCGCACTTGATTGCACTTAGCATGAGGTGCTATGCTGCAGACGACCCCATTAAAAACAATGGGAGATGCGAGGGAACGCCCAAAGGTATGACGTACTGTGATGCGGGAAATAATTGCTCATGTGTATGACCCCACTCAAAAGAATGGGGTTCACATCCATGCGATATTTGTGCATCTCGCAACGCACAAATCTTCTGTAATTTTCTCGGCCGTGTGAAAATGACACATCTGGCATATGAGTAAATATGTTCCTTTAAACTGGGCATAGGCAAGAACATGAAAGGTACTCTGCAAGAACTGTGCCTAGTCACCACTGACTCTTTATCCTGCGGTGCGTAATGAGAGAATCAAATGGAGCAGAAACCGCTGGCATCACTTCACATAATAACAACACGTGTTCCCGCCTGCTGTAAATAGCAATAATTAATGCTAATTCCACCAAAAAGTAATATTCTGCATAAAAGGTAACACATCATCTTGTACTTCATCCTTGTAAAGCTAAAACCGACATGCGATAAGTTGGCTGTATCGAATCCGTAAATTACCTTTTATTATAAGCTGGATGCAAGGCTTTTAAAGCAAGGCAGAATATGTCAGAATGTGAAATCTGAACCGTCAAGCATGTATAACAAGTATTATGTTACCTTTTATTGCAGATTTTACCTCTGGAGTCACAGCTTGATACATATATTTTTAATCCCCTGTAAGAGGCACAATTTTGGGAATATATAATGTACAAACGCATGAAACAAAAGTTCCTCCCAGCTTCACGCAGCGAGCACATTTGTTAAAACAAACTGAATACCTTCCATGGAGCGCACTGCTTGTTATTAGAAACTGCGCTTGGGCCCAAAACTATGTGCTTAAATAATCACTTTTATCTGCTTCCAGCCGTGTCAGTAGAAAGGGAATTCACTCCTTATCTTGTGCAAAAACATTCTGTAGCCTAGAAGGAAAATGCAAGGAGGTAAAGTTACAGCACTCCTAGGAATCCAAGGAGGTATAAACAGAAAGTTGTGGAAGTAGATGGGAGTTACATCTGCGAATAGCTACGTGATTTGGCTACAACAAACCATTTGCCTGCAGCTCTAGTATTTCGGATCCTATGTTATGCTGACTGTACCCACCCTTTCCTGAGAAGCGCTGTAGAAATAAGACCAGGGGAAATAGCTGCTGTGGATGGAACCCACCCTGCAGACATGAAGAAGTAGAGAGAACACAGCGCCGGTCATGTGCAGGATCATCTGATATGGATGGCACTGCCAGGAACGAGAAAGAAAAGGAGCGTGTTGTATTACTAGACTGCAAGAAAACTAATGTGACGCGTATAATAATATGTAGTTATTGACTACTGGAGGTATAGAGTGTATATTCAAATTAGAGCTACAATCGGAAGGATTCGATCAACAAACATTTCTGCAGTAGGAATGCTCTGCTTTTTTTTTCTTGCGTTGATCACTGACAGTGGGGACTGTTTCGGGACAAGAAAGCTTCATATGGTCATTGTGTGATAATGTGCAAGAAGCTTTCTGTCGGTGCATGAGAGTGCAGAATTGTGAGGCTGGGGTCACACGGGATGGAATTCCAGCGGAATTCTCGCAGAATGGCCTCACCGAAAATACGCGAGAATTCCACTGGAAAAGAAGAGAGGCCGCTGCGAAAAAGAGAAAAGAATTGACATGCTGCGAAATTAAATTCCGCGAGGCATGTCAGTTTTCGTGCGGATTGGCCGCAGCGTGTGGACCAGATTTTTGCAGGATCACGGCAATTCCGCCCCGTGTGAACCCAGCCTTAGGGTATGTTCATATGGGATGTATTTTGTGCAGCTTAACGGCTCCTTCTCACAGGCGAGCACGATATATCGCCACGAGAAAATCACAGAAAAATTGCACATTTGCTCTGAGCGTCAGCAATGCTTTTTCGTGAAAAATAATCTCACATCACATCTCTGCCACTTGCGATTTTCTCGCACGCTAGAAGGCAGTAGGATTTGCTAATCTTAAAAACGCATGGCATCGCACGAACATCGCAAGTTCGTTTGTTGCGAAGCGATAAAATGGAGGCTCCATAGGGAAACATGGGCGATTAAAAAAAAAAAAAATGCAGAAAGATAGGGCAGGCAGCAATTTTCAAATCTCACAACATTGCAGGACAGAAAACATCACAATTGGGAATGCAGATATTGAAAAGCATGGGTTTCATTATTCTGCGTTTTCTCGCACACTCGCATCGCTAAAAAATCATCTGATTTTCTCACAAGCGTGAAGGCACCCTAAGGGCGGTTTCAGATGGCCCTATATGCAACTACGCGGGCCAGTATGGAGTGTAGTTCTGCATAAGCAAGTTTTGTTTTTTTTTCCTTGCTGGCCATTGAAACTCCGTGCCGTAGCGTGGGAGTTTGAGAAAAGCTGCAGTAAGATAGGTCTTGCCCTATCTTTCCCGCACGTAGTTAATACAACTCTTATCTTTTCTCGCACTGGGATCCCAAAAGTGAAAACAAAACTACTGAAATCCATTGAAATCAGTGGTTTGTTTTTTCCTGTTATGCTTTTGTGATTATTATGGCGGCATAACGGGAGAACAACACGTTCATGCTTTTAATAATCTTTATTTGTATAGCGCCAAACATATTCCGCAGCGCTTACAAAAACCGGGGATACAGAAAGACAAAAGTACAAAAATACAAAAACCACAGTTACATTGTAATCAATTGATGGAAACAGTAGGGTGAGGGTCCTGCTCCAACGAGCTTACATACTACAAGTAATGGGGTGATACAGAAGGTAAAGGGGCTGGAGATGTGCACAGTATGGTGAGGTGGAGAGTGAGGGATGCTGTACACATAGGCAATGGTCAGACATTAAGCCGTGTGGTGGCTGAGTCTGTGTGACTGCCTGGGGCGGTTGATTGCAGCTAGCAGGGGTTGCAGTCAGTAGGTCAGGGAGCATGTTATCAGGCGGAGTTCAGAGGCATTTAGTTTAGGGAATAGGGTATGCCTCCCTGAAGAGGTGCATTTTTAGCGCACGCCTGAAGTTTTGTGAATCAGGGATTGCGCGGATAGTTATAGGTAGCGCATTCCAGAGCACTGGTGCTGAAAAATATGGAACGCTTCACGAATTTGCGTGTCATGATCCATAACAAACCTGTAGCAAAATCCGCATGTGTTACATGCACAGCAAAAGCTTCTGCAAATCCGCATTTGTCACAGATTTCACCCCGTTTATTTGAAGTGAAAATCCAATACATTGACATACTGCAGATTAAAAATCCGTACCACAGGTCAATTTACATTGCAGATTGCTTCTGTTTTCTCTCATATGTTGCAAGTAGTGTGATATGTTATGCATTTTCCACACACAAATCCATGACAGAAAATATTATTGCGTTGCCCACAGCTATTAGGTTCTATTGAACCTAATAGCACAATGCTTACGGTGCGGAATTCCGCACTGTAAAATCACCCGTCCTTACCCGCAGTATGCTCTATTTGCCGCGGATGTACGCGCGGACGGCTTCCATTGCATTGTAGCACAGCGTGAAACCGCTTCCCCGCCTACCGCCAGCCGCGTCATATGACGCAGCCGGCACATCATGTGATGCTGTGGGCGTGTCATATGACGCGGCCGGCGCGTCACGTACTCTATTGCACATGCGCGCCGAAGCGTCTTGCGGGACGCCAGAGGTAAGTATTGGGGTCTCTGGGGGGGCGCCGTCACGCCAATGTGAAGCCGGCCTTAGGGTGCTTTTACACTGGACGAGTGCCATTTGCACGAGCTAGCTCGATCGCTCTTGTGCAGCCCGTTAAAACAGGCAGATTCATCATTGACTTGTTCAACGAGAATCGTTCAGTGTATCATATTCGCGAAGTGAAACACTGAATGATCAGTGTTTAAACCAAACAATAAGCCAACGAGCCAATGCTGATTATTATGCCTGCAAAAAAAGAAAGACAAGCAAGAAGCAAACAATTCTTGTTTGTGGTTTAGTCGTTGAATCTTGTTTAGACTGAACAGTTATCATTCACTTTCGCTCATTTAAACGATTTTTTGAATGTTTTGTCTAAAAGTACCCTGACTTTCTAATCTTTCATTAGCTATGATAGATGTATGAAGAATCCATTTGACTTTTAATTGGTGTCAGGGTTCCTTTCCAGCGCTGTATATGAGAACATTGAAAATCCAGTTATTACTTTTCTGTTTATTGTTTAATTGTATCATAGTATACCAAAAGGACATTTCTTTAGTGTCTGGGCTGTTTATGTACAAAAGAAATTTCATAACAGAAAGTAATTGAAACCTGCTGATCACACTGGTCACATTGAATTCTAGCATCACGTCTCACTGTCAAGTTACAGACCATTTCCTTTATTTAAGATGATAATGGTTTGGACGTGCCACAATACTACTGTTCAAATGTTTTTGGTGGGAAATGACGCTTGGATCCTGACTTCCTCCTGTAAGAAACATTACTTTCCCTCTGTAAAAAACAGAGAAAGTCACCCATCATATTCGGATTGTACTTGCCTTTGTAATGGTCTTCAATGACTGAGATGTTTTGTGTGTGTAAAGGCCTATTTACATCAGCCGATGATCGCTAAAAAAATAGCTAATCGCGATCGCTTTAGCGATAATCGGTGCGTGTAAATGTGCGCCCATCGTGCACTTTTCGGGCACTGCTAGCTGATCATTAAATTCAGTCATAGTAACATAGTAACATAGTTCGTAAGGCTGAATAAAGACAATGTCCATCTAGTCCAGCCTGTTTAGCCTCCTGTTTTGTTGATGCAGAGTAAGGCAAAAACCCCAAGAGCAGAAGCCAATTAGCTCTTTTGGGGAAAAAATTCCTTCCCGACTCCCTAATGGCAACCAGACTGTTCCCTGGATCAACCCCTAATAGTTCCTACCTGCCTGTATACCCGGATTACCAAATAACCTCAGATTTATAGCTTATAATATCCTTCCTCTCTAGAAAGACATCAAGTCCCCTTTTAAACTCCTCTATGGATTTTGCCATCACTACGTCCTCAGGCAGAGAGTTCCACAGTCTAACTGCTCTAACAGTAAAGAACCCTTTTCTATGTTGGTGATGAAACCTGCTTTCCTCTAAACGTAGCGGATGCCCTCTTGTTACCGTCGTAGTCCTGGGTATAAACAGATCCTGGGAGAGATCCCTGTATTGTTCCCTCATGTACTTATACATGGTTATTTGGTCGCCCCTTAACTTTCTTTTTTCTAGAGTAAATAGTCCCAATTTTGATAGCCTCCCTGGGTATTCTAGTCCCGTCATTCAATGTACTAGCTTAGTCGCTCTTCTTCGAACCCCCTCCAATACCGTAACATCTTTCCTGAGCACCGGTGACCAGTCCAACCTAAAAATCGTCCTTCAGCCTTATCAGCAGTTCTCCACGGGGAGTGCTGATAGCATTGTTTCCCGCTGGAGAACAAAGGATCTGAGCGCAGAAAATAGCCCTCAGGCTAATAACTGCTTTCAGGGAATGCTTCATTTGCACACTTAATTGCTCTTAAGTAGCTGAGTAGCTACTTAATAGTTTATGCAAAATGATCGCTCAAAGATGTCACTCAAACTGTCGTTTGAGCGATCTTTGAGCGATCATCTGCTGGTGTAAATGGGCCTTAATATGCAGTGAATGGAACCCATTGATTTCATTGGGTTCGTTCACATGAGTGTATTTTTTCGTACGATGTACAATCCTAGGAAAAAAGAAAAAAGCTCAGCACTCGGCGTCCCACATACAAAAATGCTTCAGTCTCCCATTGTAGTTAATGGGGTTTGTTACTCGAGTAGAGCTCTCGAATTTTACGAAAAGCTCGACTTGAATAACGCGGACTCGAGCATTTGGGTGCTCGCTCATCTCTAGTGACCACCATAGTAGCCACAGAGATGCTGCCCAGCCAGAGGCCAATAGCAACCCTCCCATTGGGTCACAAATAGGTAATCTGGCGTCACGAGGCACAGGTTTTATTACAGAAGGTATATCTGGATACAGAATTGTATCTTTCTGTTTACTGGAGAAACCTTTGGTATTTGTAATGCAGAAATAACAGTCAGTATGGTGGTCTCTTTGTTCTCGCCATACCATCAGAATGGCAAATGGTGTTCTACTCTTGCTTTTCAGCCACTGTGTGAGATGAGTGTTACATGACACACAGATGATGTGCGATGCCACTTCTTATCTTGGTCACCAAGCTTTATTCCGAAATACTTGTGGTAGTCGCACTTTACCAAGGATGTTGTTTTCCTCCTCTGCGTCTTTGTTGTGAACTGTCCGCGGACATAGCAGAAATTGTGTGGGTTGTTTAAACATCCGCACCGCTCAGCCATATTGTTATTAAATTTTGAAAAAATAGCCCCAATCTAACCAATGACCTGTAAAAACACAGTTCATTAATTACATCTTACTGGTGGAGGATCCGCAGTGTTTCCGCCACGTGGAAATATACCCTATATGTTACATAAACCTACCCTTATAGTGTTCAGTCAGCGCGCGGTGTGTAACAGCAATTACAAAATAGTTATGCAATCGCTTTTGTTATTCTTTTTATTAAGCAAGGTTAATGGTGTGCCTACTGGATTAATTGTATAGGCATACTTCCAAAAAATACAATGCAACGACAATTGGATTACATTATTCCCCATAACTGGAAAACCTTCCGTGGCAGAAAAAAAACCAGATATCATATTTGAATTCAGCGCACTAAAGTTACTATGAGCCGCCTATCTGCTTATCTGTTACAAAAATTATGTTGCACAGTATAATTGTTCAGATTCTCTCTAGATTACGGGAATCTTAATGCTTTCAGCTTGTGTAAAAACACCTTAAAGGGGTTGTCCCGCGAAAGCAAGTGGGGTTATACACTTCTGTATGGCCGTATTAATGCACTTTGTAATGTACATTAATTATGAGCCATACAGAAGTTATCAGAAGTTATTCACTTACCTGTTCCGTTGCTGGCGTCCTCGTCTCCATGGTGCCGTCTAATTTTCAGCGTCTAATCGCCCGATTAGACACGCTTGCGCAGTCCGGTCTTCTTCTTTTCTGAATGGCGCCGCTCGTGCCGGAGAGCAGCTCCTGGTAGCTCCGCCCCGTCACGAGCCGATTCCAGCCAATCAGGAGGCTGGAAACGGTAATGGACCGCACAGAAGCCCTGCGGTCCACCGAGGGAGAAGATCCCGGCGGCCATCTTCACCAGGTAAGTAAGAAGTCACCGGAGCGCGGGGATTCAGGTAAGCGCTGTGCGGTTTTCTTTTTTAACCCCTGCATCGGGTTTGTCTCGCGCCGAACGGGGGGGCTGTTGAAAAAAAAAAAAACCCGTTTCGGCGCGGGACAACCCCTTTAAGGGCTGCTGGTTATCTATGTTTGTTTAGTTGTTCTAACCGCTGCACTTCCCATCAGCTGGCGCACGTGTATGATATATTGGAGAGCTAAGTGGTTATCCTGGCATTGACAAGAATTTTGAAAAACTTCCTACTAAAAAATGACAATAATAATCTTATACAATGTGTTTCCTCTCCCAAACACCTCCTACCCATAACTAAGACTTACACATCCTATATAATTGTACATGGGATTTCAATCTGTCTCCCCAAATGGGAATTCTTAGTGTTGGAAGTTTGAGATTTTGTGCTCGTCTCCTGCTTCACACGCTGCGGTGTTATTCATAGCCCAACAAGCCACAGGAAGTTGTCTGCTAGTGATGGTTATTGTGGTTTTTAGCTTCCCCTTTGCACGGGCGCTATATACAGTAATACCAAACTGCTTCACCACAAGCTGCGGAAATGTTCAAGGCTGCAGATTAAAAGTAGATAAAGGGGAAAGATTTGGATTGATGAGATTCACATATCTCTGGGCAATTCTAGTGTTTCTGTGTGGCCTTATGTTGTTTTATTTATTTATACAAGAAGAAAGTCTTTGCCCTTAGTCATTCATCTTTCCTTGGTTAGACATGCTAATCCACTTACAGTCATTGCAAGTGTTCTTCAGTTTGCCTCCTACTGTAATTATCTGTCTTCTGCATTAATCTTGTAAGGTTTGTCTTCTGTAATGCTGTGGAAATTACAGTTTACTAGATTAGTAGGGTAGAACTTTAAAACAATATTACACTAAATGATCTTTCCTAAGCTTTTTATATACACGCCTCATATGTGACACATTCCATGTACAGAGTTAACCGTTTAGGCCCTTTTACACGGAACAATTATCATTCAAAAATTGTTTTAATGAGCGAAAAGATATTATAATCATTCAGTGTAAACACGACCAACGATTGACTGATGATTCATTTTATGCAATCATCGTTGGCTCGTTCGCTAATCATTCGGTTTAAACGCCGATCATTCAGTCGTTCTCATTCACTTATATAATCAAATGGATGATCCTGTAAAAAAAAACAAAAAACCCCCCAACAAACGTTTATCTGTTTGTTTAAACTGAACACCTGAGTGAACACGCAAACTGTGACATTGTTTGATCGATGAACAATTCTAATTGTTTCATGTAAAAGCACCCTTACTGGTAGTCCAGGTCACTGGGGTCAGAGGTCCCACACTGCATTGCACAGCAATTGTGGAAATATGCTGTATTCTGATAAAGGAAATATTTAATGTGTTCTGGGAAACTGAGTGGGAAGACGGGAACTGTAGATTACTGGTCAACGAATTTTTACAAAAGTCATGTTACTGAAATAAAATTACTCATTTCTTATCAATTCTTATGTGCTCAACATGAATATGACAGTCAAAATGCAAAATTGGCTCAATTTTTTTTTGCAATCTCCAATAATTGTTTACATCTCCAAATGCATGCCAATAGTAATAGGCCTCTGGTTAGTACCTGTAAAACATCAAGTCATAGACTACCTCTTAGATCTCTTTGCCTGTCTCTTGTCCAGCTGTTCAGGAGCATCTCTGTGGAGTGTCCAGCAGTAGGCAGTCAGCATGGTAGTGGACTATTTTCCCTGGTATTTTAGTTCCATTGTTGCGATATCTTGCTGAAAACATTCGCCATCTACATCACTAACCATACTACAGTTGTCTGGAAAGACATCCAGATGGGAATGAAGGAAGTGGATCTTTAGAGACATTGCAGCCAAGTTTCTGTTACTGCATCAGCATGTCTTGTTCCTTGTAGCTTTCTGTTCTAACATTCCCGATAAAGTTTGGAGAGATTAGGCAAAAAGCATTCCATGCTTGTTTCACATCACCCTGCAGCAAGTTGTTGAACTGCTCATCTTTGAAGAGCTCTCGAATCTGAGGACCCACAAAAACCCCCTCTTTAATCTTTGCCTCGCTGTGTTAAGTTCGTGTGGGGAAATGAGAACCAGGCCCACACGAACGTGACCCAGATTGATAGGGAACACCAGGTAAAACTACCACAGATAAACGCCTGGCCCTATCTTCTACTAGGGTAAGTGACATTGACCTACCTGAGCGTGGACATCGCCCCAATAAAGGGTGGCCCAGCAGTCTTCGGATCTGGGCCCTTGCTGCTCCTAGGAACCACGCACCCTAGATAGGACACATCAACATGCCACCACGACAGGGACAACTGGACAGAGTAAGCTGACACACAGAGCCGGTATCACACCATACAGCAGCCAATACACAAACGCAACTAGCAAATGTAAATTCTATAAATGCCAGGTATTGGTTGTCATTTTGATCAAAATATGAAAACTAGGAGGCCACATCACGACTCCTGGCTATGCCAGAAGTCCCTACACTAACCAGGAGTCCAGCAATAGAATCAAACAAAACCCAAGACACAAAACCACCACACATAGAACCTATTCACACCACAACAGACAGGAGAAAGACCAGCAGCCTCTAGCACAAAAGCTAGTATATATATGAGCACAGACCTTGGGGATTGGCTAACTGGGGAAGTCCACACCCAGCCAGATTAATCATTCCACACCTGTAGGGCTTTACTGCTAGAAATCCTCAAACCTAGCTTGATGTGAAGGGGTGGTAGCAGGATTATGTGAGCCTCAACTAGAGCTGGGTGCTGGATATTCTTCTCTCCAACTGCTGCATTTTGTCTGCGAGTCCATTCCTTCCGCAAGTAGTGCAATTTCCTTGCTCGGCTATCCCACTTACATAAGAAACACATGTATTTTGTATATCCCTGCTGCAGTCCCATTAAAAGGGGCAATTACCTTCAAATCACCACAGAGGTGCCAACTGTACTTATGATACTCAATGGAATTCAGTAGCTGCTTTAAGTTATCATTCGTGTCTTTGATGTGGACAGCATTCGCTACTGGAATAGATGGAAGACTGTTTCCATTGTGCAAAAGCACAGACTTAAGACTCAGCTTCGAAGAGTCTGGAAATAGTCTCCATTCTTGTGGGTCATGAGTGATTTCTAAGGCATTCATGAGGCCCTAAGTATCAGAACAGAATACCAGATTACCTTTCTTTCTGAAGAAAGACTCAAACTGCTGGTGCTGCTTTCGGTATGAAGTAACTGTGACATCTTCTTCTAAAAGATTCCATTCTTGGAGTCTTGAATCTAGCAATTCTGCCTTGTTCTTAGATAAGTCTAAATCACAAACCAGGTCATTTAGTTCTTCCTGTGTTATTCTGTGTGGGGTTGTACAGTGAAAATCTGGATCACTGTATGCTGACAGAGCAGGAGAAGAACAGGTCGGCTCACCCTCATCCTCATCAGCTTAATCAAGAGAATATTCTGCTGGAGGTTCTGGAATAGGAAGTCCCTCACCATGTGGAACTGGTCTCAGTGTAGATGGAATTTTGAAGTAGGGTATTCTCTTCTTCTTTTACTTCGTTAACCCGCCAGAAAGAGGAGGAACCAAGCAGAAGTAACATTTATTTGTGTGGTTGCTTGTCTCTCTACACACCATGGGGACTGCAAATGGCATTGATAGTCTTTTGCCATTCAACCACTGCGAAAGCTGTGTTATACATGTAGCACAGCATATATGCGGGGCTCAAAGCGTGTCTTGGTCGCCAATCTTGCATCCGAAGTTAAAGGGGTTGTCTCGCGGCCGCAAGTGGGGTTATACACTTCTGTATGGCCATATTAATGCACTTTGTAATGTACATCGTGCATTAAATACGAGCCATACAGAAGTTATTCACTTACCTGCTCCGTTGCTAGCGTCCCCGTCGCCATGGATCCGTCTAATTCTGATGTCTTCTTGCTTTTTTAGACGCGCTTGCGCTGTGCGGTCTTCTCCCCTTCTGCTCGGTCCAGGCATGAGCGGCGTTTTGGCTCCGCCCCCTTCTACTCGTCATTGCGTAGCTCCGCCCTGTCACGTGTGCCGATTCCAGCCAATCAGGAGGCTGGAATCGGCAATGGAACGCACAGAGCCCATGGTGCACCATGGGAGAAGACCCGCGGTGCACCATGGGAGAAAACCGCAGTGCATCCCTGGGAAAGGACCGGCGGCCATCTTGGGAGAAAAATTTTTAAAGTCCTTATTTTGTCGGATCGGTAAGTAGCAAGCGGCTTAAAAACCGCTTTACTTTGCTATTTTATGCCATGGGGGTGACAGGGGGAATGGGGTAAGGTAAAATTTTGAGGTTTGCCGCGAGACAACCCCTTTAAGATGATATGCCTTCTTCACTTGAGAAGTTATACTTTTCTTCTGGTCGGCAAATGTCACTTTCCCATAAATATAGCAAAAATTGTCCACAGTATTAACACACTTTCGAGGTATTAGTCTTCCGTATTGTAACTAAATGGATACAATAATAATAGTTTTATGTAACAGTAGCGTAAACTGTATCCCACAAAGTCTGATATATTTTAAATGCTCAACCTTTTCGACTGGGCTTTATATAGTACACTAGTGATTAGGTGTTGAGACGTACACTGGTACTGTGGGAGTTAATATGGTTTACTGGTTATGTTGGGGTTAGGTGTGAGGTAATGAGCTCAGAGGCAGTGACTGATCACATGATGGTGACATCACAGGTCCTGTAAGCACACGGCTGCTGTTTGGCTCAAACTGTTAGTGTAACTGTAAGGATGTTGTTACAGTCCTACTGGATACATTCACATGGTGCAACACAGAAAATGAACTTAATGAAATATCTTCAAAACGAGAGCCAATAAAAAATGTTCATGGTCATATTCGTGTTCAGCACACCAAGATACTACGGATTAGAACATTTAAAATTCAGTAAGAACTTCAGTGTTGACCAGTGTTATCATTAAATCCATTTAAACCGGGTCGGGCTAGGTCATGGCTATGGACTTTAGATTGCTTTTGCACAAATGTAATACGGGAGACATTTTTGTGCCAATCTTACACTCATGTGAAAGTAGCCTTATTATTTTGTCTTTGAAAGAGTGATGGCCGAAAAATATAGGGCTTGTGCATTCCACAGAAGAAATTATTTGGAATAGGTGTCCTGCTCTTATTATGATGTGACCTACATCTTGTTGAAGTTCAGCATGTCCGATTCCTCTTCTCTGTTGTTGGGAGAAAGTCAGAAGGCCTCAAGACTAATAATATAGTCTGTAATGGAAACTGTTGAGTTTGGCCAACGTTTATGTAGATTGCCAGCTTTACAGTGTTCATATACATTAGATGGACTTCCACTGAACCTGACAATTTTAGCAGGACCAAACAATCATCTAATGTGTGTTATTGTGTGCCGGCTCTTTCCCCAACAGCAAAGGTTGGGCAAAAGAGAAATCCCACTTGTTGGATTTCTACATGTTTGATCCTCTTCCAAACATGCATGTGTATGGGGGTGGGAAGGAATAACTCTTGATAAGCTGATAGCTATCTTAGGATACATTCACACAGGTGAGAAAATGGTTTTGTGCATTGCAAGATGCACAGAACACACAAAAAATACAACCCATTATGATTTGCAATGGGTGTATTTACATGGGCAATGTTAGGAGGAAACATACCAGCAGCGTGGTCGGGTCTCGGCAGCATGCCAGTTCAGCTGCAGGGGTCCAGGCATGGCGTCCTTCCTTCCGCGTCCGGTGTTGGTTCCCTTAGGGCGGCAGCACTGCTCTGAGAGCCTTTTCTGATGTGAGTGGGTGGGTATTCTTCCTCCACCCACCAGTACGTCATTGGCTCCGCCTCTTTGCTAGGCATAAGAGGCAGCAGCTGGCAGGTTTCATTGCCAGTGTTTATTTGCATCTAGTGAGGTTAACTAGGTCCCTCTGGTCCTCTTAACTCTTGCTTTAACCCTTGCTGTACCCTTGCTGTAGGTTTATTCAGCCTTTGTGTTTCTCCGTGGTAGTTTCTTCCTTAGTTTTTGTGCTCCTTTTCCCCTTTAGTATCAGGTTATCCCTGGACAGTATAGGGACCGCCGCCCAGTTGTCCCCCTGGGTTTAGCCAGGGCGAGGCAAGTAGGTAGGGTCAGAGGGGTGGGTGGTTTTTAGGGACTCACAGTCTTTTCTCTGTACCCGCCTAACAGGCAATAAGAGGAATACAGTAGCTGATTGCTGCATAAGCATTCAGCCAATAGCTATTTGATGTATGGCCACCTTAAGGCCTCATGTCCACGGGCAAAATATGATTTAGGATCCGCAGCGGATCTCCCGCGTGCGGATCCGCATCCCATAGGGATGCATTGACCACCCGCGGGTAGATAAATACCCGCGGATCGTCAATAAAAGGGATTTTAAAAAAAATGGAGCATGGAAAAATCCGGACCATGCTCCATTTTCGTGCGGGTCTCCCGCGGGGACGGCTCCCGCGGGCTTCTATTGAAGCCTATGGAAGCCGTCCGGATCCGCGGGAGACCTAAAATAGGAATTTAAAGTATTTACCATCCGGCGCGGGCGGGGAAGGTCAGCTGTTCCTCACGGCCGCATCTTCCTTGCTTCGGCTCGGCGGATGTGCCCGGCGCATGCGCGCGGCACGTCGGCGACGTGCCGGCGACGTGCCGCCGGCGTCAGGAATTCATCCGCCGGCCGAAGATGAAGATCCGGCCGTGAGGAACAGCTGATGTTCTCCGCCCGCGCCGGATGGTAAATACTTTTAAATTCTTATTTTCGGCGCTCATGTCCGCGGGGCAGGAGGGACCCGCTGCAGATTCTACATGTAGAATCTGTAGCGGATCTGATTTTCCCCGTGGACATGAGGCCTAAGGGCTCATGTCCACGGGCAAATTATGATTTAAGATCCGCAGCGGATCTCCCGCATGCGGATCCGCATCCCATAGGGATGCATTGACCACCCGCGGGTAGATAAATACCCGCGGATCGTCAATAAAAGGCATTTTAAAAAAAATGGAGCATGGAAAAATCCGGACCATGCTCCATTTTCGTGCGGGTCTCCCGCGGGGACGGCTCCCGCGGGCTTCTATTGAAGCCTATGGAAGCCGTCCGGATCCGCGGGAGACCTAAAATAGGAATTTAAAGTATTTACCATCCGGCGCGGGCGGGGAAGGTCAGCTGTTCCTCACGGCCGCATCTTCCTTGCTTCGGCTCGGCGGATGTGCCCGGCGCATGCGCGCGGCACTTCGGCGACGTGCCGCCGGCGTCAGGTATTCATCCGCCGGCCGAAAATGAAGATCCGGCCGTGAGGAACAGCTGATCTTCTCCGCCCGCGCCGGATGGTAAATACTTTTAAATTCTTATTTTCAGCCCTCATGTCCGCGGGGCAGGAGGGACCCGCTGCAGATTCTACATGGAGAATCTGCAGCGGATCTGATTTTCCCCGTGGACATGAGGCCTAAGACCATTGCAAGAGTGCCAAGAAAGATCCAAAACAAGGTTTGCTGATGGTACCTACAAGAATTGCTTTATTGCATTACACTGATAGAACTAAACTATGGCTTTCCATAGAAAACAGACAATGATAGAAGGCAATTTAAATACAATCGATGCAGCAGCTTTAATCATTGAGCAATGTCACATAGCTATGCGCCGCAGCGGGCCTTTGCTAGACGTAATGAGACATTAAATGGATTTAACTGCTCCGCTCCAAATAAAGGCTTGAACTGCTTGGTATCCCAATTGTACTGAAGAGTCCGTCACTGCAATAAAATGTTAATATTGCAACGGTAATTAAATGTCATCTGTAAGTAACAGATGAATTAATAGTGTCTTAAGGCTACAGGTACACAATTATATAATGAAGTCATGCGGAAGCCATGCCTTAAGGCAATAGCTGACCAATGAACCTTTGCATGCAGTGTTTATATGTTTTTACTGTTTTTTTTTCCAAATAAAAGAACAGTATAAACAACAGCCCTGATAAGTGAGTGAAGAGGCGTTCAAGCTCTTCGTCCATGGCACAAGCAGCATACCTGGCCATGATTACATCGCTGTGCAATAAGTCATTGTGCGTCCTCACCACCCTCATATTGCATTGCTTGTCGGATGTCATATCCAAGGCCTTTGGGCTTCCAGAAATGAGGATTGCTTGTACCCAGTATGGCTATGCCACTTAAAGGGGTTGTCTCGCGGCAGCAAGTGGGGGTATACACTTCTGTATGGCCATATTAATGCACTTTGTAATATACATCGTGCATTAAATATGAGCCATACAGAAGTTATTGACTTACCTGCTCCGTTGCTAGCGTCCACGTCTCCATGGCTCCATCTAATTTCGCTGTCTTCTGGCGTTTTTAGACGCGATTGCGCTGTGCGGTCTTCTGCCTGGTGAATGGGGCCGCGCACGCCGGAGAGCTGGTCTGCACGTCGTCATCGAAGCTCCGCCTCCGTCACGTGGTGTCGATCAGCCAATGAGGTGGCTGTATCGGCAGTGGAACGCGGAAGACAGAAGAAGAAACTCCACGGTGCACCATGGGAAGACCCGCGGTGCACCGTGGGAGAAGACCAGCGGTGCCATCTTTAAAAGAAGAAATGAAGAAGCTGCAGAACGCTGATGCAGGTAAGTGCAATGTGCTTTTTAAAAACTAACAAATGATTTCTTTTTCACAGGGCATAATTCAGGGGTCCATTTAAAAAAAAAATTCGCTTTCGCCGCGAGACAACCCCTTTAAGCTTTGGTCAGTGACTAGAAGTTTCTGCAACACTTTTGTTGCAAGAAACATGTTATATTAAAAATCTGACTTTTCAGGATAATTTGCTTAGAATTCCACACTGGCAAAAGTACTATTCCAAGCTGCTCTAGTAATTCACTCGCTTTTAAATTCAGGACAAGCCTTTGCTAGCTCATGCACTACAAATCTTCTCAACTTGATGTATACATTAACTAATGGAGAAAGTTCATTTGTTAAACTTTGAGGATTTACATAGCAGTGCCTGCTATAGGAGAATCATGTGCCAAGAAATGTTATTTCACGGGCTAGCAGCCAAAACCTTCCTTGGTTATAGAAAAGCGTTTCTTACCTTAATATCAATATTAGCGTTTGCATATATAATATAGCTATACTATACTATAATGGGGAAGATGACCATTGTGTTGTCCAAAAGAGGTGATTTCTTGTTCTGGTCTTACTTATACTGCTTTTTATATGTGACCACCATTAATAACCCTTTCCAATCCACTGTCTGACATTTGAAGACATTATGATTTAAGGCTGTACAGCTTCGATGTTGGAAGACGTCCGTCGGGGTTCTCTTACTGTATATTTGCAGCCTTTCTGCTGTCGGAGCCTATCCAACGTGTCACCTCATGCAGTACTGGCTTTAGCCAGTAGATAGTGAAATTGTATGACGGCAGAAAAAGAGGAAAGGGTTAATGTCACTAGTTCATAGTGCATTTGTAGGCAGTACTTGTGAATGTTGATTTAGGTCATAGTATGGTTACATATGTGGAAATGATGGTCCTCTGAAAAGCATGTTGAGGGTTTCATCAAAACCTGTGGTATGATCTGTAAGTAAATAATCAGAATCCAGCTTTGGAAAGTGGAAAACACCAAATTTGTTGATATGGGCAGCTGTAGCACCATTTTTGCTTTACCTTTTTATTCAACCTTTTTATTACAGAAATTGCACATTATACATTCTGAGAAACACCTTGAGAGGCACAAATCTCTAAAACACATTTGTAACTCTTCTGAATGTATATAGAAGTATAAAGAAATTCACAGAAAAGTGTACTGTATCTTTTCATTCAAATTTCTATTTCATTAGTTATCAAATTGTATAAAAAAGCTAACTGCACCCTATAATGTCCCAAACTATAATATTTAAATAAACAAGTGGAGTAACCGCCCTGAAAAGGGTGACCCCACACAGATGCACTTCAGTGAGATGACACTTGCTGTTTTGTCTAGTCACCTCTAATGAGGGGTGTCAATTCACCATCAAAAGCTGTGATGACTCTCCAAAAATATTGGAGATATTGGATATTCCACCACAAAAAATATTAACTTTATGCTCTAGTTTTGTTAAATATTCCCCATTCATTTTGCCACTTCATAATATATGTTCATAGTGGACGATTGTGCTGGGCTTTCATTTGTATGTAGATTTTAATATTCATTTCAGTTGATTTACTGAATAAATGAATATAGCAATTCTGCAAAATGATTCAGCTTTCAGTAAAATAGAAGGCCTAGAAAGAGAAATTGGACTTAAAAGTGCATGCAGAGATGAGAGGTTAGAATTCTGTGTGAGCGCTTAGAAGAAATGAACCATTTGAATATTAATACAATATAGTGAGTAATGGCCATAAAGAATTAAATGGATTTCCTTGAGAGTCCATTTATTTCAGGCATATACAAACCACAAAACTGGTAGGCCTAAGTTCCCTTGATCTATGAGAATGTACTGTAAATGTGATGTGGAATATTCTAGGTAATCTGTAACTTCTAGACTGATGTTAATATAAAGGGGATTAAAACTGTGTTTTTTATCATGTGCCGGAACGGATGACATAGTAAAGTAGGAAATAATATGAATTCTTGATGAATACAGAAATATCTGTGTCAGGGGATGCAGTTGCCTTGTTTTAATGGGGCTTTAGAAAATAAATACGTTTGACGAGTATAGCTGATAGGAGAAGAGCCGTGCTTTGATCTCTAAATACCTTGTTTTGTCTCTATGGCAATGAACTGAAGTACACACAATAAAATATGCCAAGACTACTCTTTATATAGGATGATGGGCATATCTACTGTAAAGTCCACCATGACAGATGTATGAACTACGGAGAATTAGGTATTATTTACTATATGGCAAGGATACATATGCAAAAATGTGCTTTGTTGCCATACAAAATAGAGCTAGTTCTGTATCTAGCAACACCTTGGAAAATGTATTCAGTTTATCCACAGATGGTGGCTGTAAGAAGTAAGCCGTTGCTTCATTTCCATATGTGCTTTTGGCATGTATAGTAATTGGTCCAAAAAAAAACTTTAAAAAGCTATGTATTCAGAATGCGACAAATATGAGGAGATGGTATGACTTCATGGTAGAGATAAAGTCATGGCTGACTCCTGGGGTGACGTTTTCTTGGCTGTTTCAGCAGTGTAGTATTGCCTTTCCTAGTAGAGATGAGTGAGCATACTCGATAAGGCAAACTACTCAAGCGAGTAGTGCCTTATTCGAGTATCTGCCCGCTCGTGTCTAAAGATTCCGCTGCCGACAAGGGGCGGGGGAGAGCGGGGAGGAGTGGAGGGGAGATCTCTCTCTCCCTCTCTCCCCCGCTCCCCCTGCTCACTGCCGCAACTCACCTGTCACCCGCGCCGGCAGCTGAATCTTTAGAGACGAGCGGGCAGGTACTCGAATAGGGCAATACTCGCTCGAGTAGTTTGCCTTAGCGAGTATGCGCGCTCATCTCTATTCCGCAGTCATCTTTTACCCCTTAGCAAGCTGAGTACTCATTTTACCTATCTCGAAAGGATGGAAGGCTAAGTCAACCTTGAGCTGGCTACCTGAACCAAGCAGGGATTGAACCCACAACCTTCAGATCATGAGCTTAGAACTGCATTTCTGCTGCCTTAACACTTTGCACCACATGGAGTATATGCAAAACTGGACTCAAATGTGACTATAAATTTTAAGGTAGACATAGAGAATAAGAACACTCACGTGCAAACAGCGAACCAAGTATTTTGTCAAAAAACTAAGCCTTCATCATAGCATGTAGCATGAAGCAAGTAATTTAAAGGTAATAGGATATGATGTAACAACAGCATGACTTCTTCTACTAATGGATAAATAATGAGAAAATGAAACACATGAAAAACAATGAAAACACAATACTAAAAAATTAGTATAGAAACATAAGATCAGATCTAAAGTTAAGACTAGTGATGAGCGAGTATACTCGGTAAGGGCAATTGCTCGAGTGAGCATTGCCCTTAGCGAGTACCTGCCCGCTCGGGAGCAAAGATTCGGGTGCTGGCGGGAAGCGGTGGGGGAGAGCGGGAAGGAACAGAGGGGAGATCTCTCCCTCTCTCCCCCCCGCTCCCCCCTGCTGACTGCCGCTCCTCACCGCTCCCCCGCGCCGGCACCCGAACCTTTTGTCTCGAGCGGGCAGGTACTAGCTAAGGGCAATGCTCGCTCGAGCAATTGCCCTTAGCGAGTATACTTGCTCATCTCTAGTTAAGACCATGTGGAAATCTTTTTTTTTAACTAAATAATACAATAAGCCCAGTTATAGCTAGTAATGGCACATAGTTTGAACTCCTCAGTATATGGCTTGATAATCTAGAACCATTGGAAGCAAGAATTCTTGGCTACATTAAAGACACCAAGGTCCTGTTACAGGTTTTAGATAAATTAATATGGTCTGCTCACTATTCTTGGATGTTTCTTCACCTTATACAGTTATTCCACTCTGTAGAGCCATTATTGGCCTAAGACACAACTGGATGCTTATAACAACTATTCAGATGATCTAAAAGAATATATGTTACTCATAGAATCATAGACTGGTAGAGTTGGAAGGGACCTCCAGGGTCATCGGGTCCAACCCTCTGCTCAATGCAGGATTCACTAAATCATCCCTGACAGATATTTGTCCAGCCTTTGTTTGAACACTTCCATTGAGGAGAACTCCCCACCTCCCATGGTAACCTGTTCCACTCATTGATCACCCTCACTGTCGGGAAGGTATTTCTGATATCTAATTGGTGTCTCCTCCCTTTCAGTTTCATCCCATTGCTTCTAGTATTTCGTTACTGTTACATCGTACGTTTGTATTTTATTGCTTTTCCTGTGTTTCATCTCATCATTATTTATTCATTAGTAGGAGTGGTCATTTGTTAAGTCATATCATGTTACCTCTAAATGGTTTGCTTTTTGTATAGGCTACATGCTATGATTAAGGCTTAACACGTAGGTCCCTGTTTGCACATGTAAGAGTTTTTACTTTTTTATGGATACATTCTAAGAAAGATTAATTTTTTATGAGTGCGCTGGAGCTATATACATCATCCACATTGCATTCTTGAGAAGCCAGCTTGGCATGGTCCTCGGTGCACTCCACTTATTGAAGCTTGGCTATTTGGCATAATGCTGTGGATCAAGATTTTTGGTGAATTGTATTTTACCTTTTTACTGTTTATTTATAGGGAATAGATAATTGTTTCAGGTTAGTGTCATTGGGCCGTGTCAGTCATTCTTTCTGTGGTTTCCAGTAGACTGAAGCCGCAGATCCCTGATCAACTGCTCTCTTGGGAAAATACAACATGACTAAGGCTGCTCTCACACAGGTGATAGTAAAAACGCTGCGTTTGTAAAAACCCAGCATTTTTACTAGAGCAGAGTTGCTTTGTACATCGTTCAGTGTGACCGTTCACCTGCGTTGTTAGGGCTCACGTCCATCTGCGGACCGGATTCCGCATGTGGGAGCCCACAGTGGAATCTGACCTTCCTCACGCCCGACGACCCTGCTTACCTTTCTGGATCTATACTGTGAATGTGTGCGAAAGCGCCGGCCGGGGCACATGCGCAGTAATTTTTTAAAAAACTCCTGCTTTGACATCGCGGATGGGCCGCGGATCGGACGACTTCCATTGACTTTAATGGAAGCCATCCATGCGGGAACCACACTAAAATGGAGCATGCTGCGATTTGTTTTCCGCATGCGGAATCTGGAAAACACTTCCGCATGTCAAAATTCAAGTGCGGACGCCCATGGTTCACTATGGGCGGCTTGAACTGCAGATTCTGCAATTCAAATTCGCTCCGGGACATTCGGCCTTACTGTGCTTTTAGCATAGTAACATCGCAGGCAAAGCAAGCTGACGATGTCACCACTGTCAGTTTTACTCCCTGTGGCATAGAACGCTGCGTTGAAAAACGTGATAAAATGCTGAAAACGCCCCCTGATCTAAATAGGCTACGCATCGCATTTAAAAATGCTTATAACGCCCGTAAATAGAACAGAGAGCGCTACAAAAATGCTGCGTTGAGATACTAGTCTGAGAAGCCCCATTGAAATCAATGTAAGGCATTTTACAGCATTTAACGTGGCATTTAAAACGCTGTAGTAAACGCTGTAAAAAGTAGGCTGTGTGACAGTGGCCCAAGGGCTCTTTCACACGAGTGTATATCGGCCGCCAGTTGCACGGCTGGCCAACATACGCTACGATCTAATACATTGGATTTCAATGCATCAGATTACATGGTCGTATTTCCGCTGTGTAAAAGCGCCTGGCCAATATAGCGCTAGGCGCTTTTATGCCAGACTGCAAAGATAGTCCTGGAACTATCTTTCCAGCCGGAATACATCAGCCGCTGCATTGACTCCTAAGGGAGCCAATGACTGGCCGGAGAAGGGAGGTGGGAACTCCCTCTTCTCTCCTCCTCTCTCCTCTTCTCCGGCTGTTTGCAATGGAAGGGGGCTCAGCTCCGCCCCCTCCCATTGTTGGCTGCGGACAAGGGGCGGGTGCTTAGCTCCACCCCTGTCCCACCCACTCCTATTGCCCTATCTTTTGCGGAAATAAGCTGGAAGCTCCCATAGAATCGTATGGGAGCTGAAAAAAAGGGAGGGGGAGGGAGTTTAGCAGTGTCCAACACTGGGAAACAAAGATAGCTGCCTCTATTTCAGCATTTGCAGTCATTCGAAGACTTCTAACGACCCAGGGATTTCCGTGCTGCAGCGTACTTTTTAGCTGATACGCCACAGCCGCCCAAGTGAATGGATGTAAAAATGCTAATTAAGATCGGCGCTTGATCGCTGCTATTCTGCATTCATTTGGCCGAGCGTGAAAATGCATATGATTGTGTAAAAGAGGCCTAATTAAGGCTTTCTTTTGCTAACGACTGGTGTTCCTCCTTGCTCAGACTGGTTAGATTGCCATCTGTCTGTGGCTTTCTATGGGCCCCTTTATTACATGTGCATATAGCATATTATAGGCTTCTGTATAGAATAGGGCAGATTTATTCTTGTTTTCTAGAGTAAATAAATTGAAAAATATGGTGTATGAATGTGTTAGAAAAAAGTGGGAGGAAGACAGCACCTTCTTAATAAATCTGGCACATTGCATCGGAGAAAAGAGGTGCACCAGGACTAATAAATCTCTACCGGCATGTCACATATTGAAGAGGAAGAGAAAAACATCATAAATAATGTCTAAGTATACTCCGGCTTGTATCATGCTGTGTCAGTGACTCTCATATCAATAGCTGGCTGCATCAATAAGGACAGAAAGTATTAAAATGGAAATTACAAACAGATATCACAACCCATAAAGCATTCTGGTGTTTACAGCATGTGATAAGAGATAAAGGAACTAATGGGTATTGTTCCAGTATGAGTGAACACGATTACATTACTAACTTTCACACTGCGTTTCCATTCACGTTTATACCGTGTTTCCCCAAAAATAAGACAGTATCTTATATTATTTTTTGTTCAAAAAGGTTTAACTTTTTTACATGTATAGCTGCCTGGACACTATTTAAATTGACTTTTTAATTAACTGTTAGCAGGGCTTAATTTTGGAGTAGGGCTTATATTTCAAGCATCCTCAAAAAGCCTGAAAAATCATTTTGCATCCTCAAAAATTCTGGAAAATCATGCTATGTCTTATTTTCAGGGTATGTCTTATTTTCAGGGAAACAGGGTATTTATATACAGTGCTTATGGTATGTGACTTAGGCCTCTTTCACACAAGCAAAATAGCTGTGATAAAACGTCATACAAAAATCATGACCATCTGAAGCATTGGATTCTAATGCATCCATTCAGATGAGCAATTTTCTGGCACATAAAATCGTCCAGACTGAAAAGATAGCACGTATGCTGCGCATTCCGGCCGGCTGCTTTTACATGTGGCTGGGAAAGATAGGAGTTGTACCAACTTTTGCAGGAATACGCTGTCCGTTCTCATAGACTCCAATGGGAGCCTATGAGAGCTGTCAGAAAAGGGAAGGAGGAGGGAGTTTAGCAGCGGCTCGCGTTACTAAAGTCCCTTCCCCTCCCTCTGCCAGCAGTTCCCATAGGCTAGGAAGGGAGGGAATTAAGCATGGCAAGCACTGCTAACATCCCTCCCCTTCCCGGCAGCTCTCATAGGCTTCTATGGGGGCTTCTATTGCTGCTATCAGCTGGCAAGGAGAGGGAGAGAGACTTTAGCATCGCTAAGGTCTCTCCCCCTGGCCGACGGAATTCTGGGCTTCAGCGTATACACTGCAGCCGGATCATGTGAACGAGCATGAAAACGGGAGATATAGTTGAGCCTTGGTCGTGGCTTTTGCCCGTTCACATGATTTTTGGCCGCGGTGTGGGCGGCCGAAAATTGCAACGCCTTATGCTGTGTTTATTGTTCCAAAAATCATTCAAACGAGAGAAAGTGTATAACTGTTTAGTATAAACGCGAGCCAATGACTGAACGACGAACAAGAATCTTGTGCTTCTCGTTCTTCGTTCAGTTTCAGCCGGCTCGTTGGCTTCTCGTTGCGTTTGAACACTGATCAGTCAGTGCTCCACATAGGAATGTGAAATACTAAACAAGAAGTGAACAAGAAGTTCACACTTCCCAACAATGCGGCCGGAGTGCGAACGAGCTGATGATGATGTCACTAGCTCTATCGTTCGGGCAAACGAGAATCATGAGGTTCTTGTTTGGTGTTAAACAGCCATAACAATAGAGCAAACACACCATATCCTGTACACTTCTGTAAAAGTGCAGTGATTCACAAGCATCCCAACGTATTTCCCCTAATTGAGCAAGAAAGCCATAAAAACACACTTAAAGGGGTTGTCCCGCGGCAGCAAGTGGGTCTATACACTTCTGTATGGCCATATTAATGCACTTTGTAATGTACATTGTGCATTAATTATGAGCCATACAGAAGTTATAAAAAGTTTTATACTTACCTGCTCCGTTGCTGGCGTCCTCGTCTCCATGGAGCCGACTAATTTTTGGCCTCCGATGGCCAAATTAGCCGCGCTTGCGCAGTCCGGGTCTTCAGCTTTCTTCTATGGAGCCGCTCGTGCCAGAGAGCGGCTCCGTGTAGCTCCGCCCCGTCACGTGCCGATTCCAGCCAATCAGGAGGCTGGAATCGGCAGTGGACCGCACAGAAGAGCTGCGGTCCACGAAGGTAGAAGATCCCGGCGGCCATCTTCAGCGGTAAGTATTGAAGTCACCGGACCGCCGGGATTCAGGTAAGCGCTGTGCGGGTGGTTTTTTTAACCCCTGCATCGGGGTTGTCTCGCGCCGAACGGGGGGGGGGGTTTAAAAAAAAAAAAACCCGTTTCGGCGCGGGACATCTCCTTTAAGTTAAAAAGCCCTAAATTGTCCTTTTGTGTTCAGTCTTTCATTATTCTAGCTAGCTCTTTGTCACAGTGACCATAGACATAACAACTGTCATTAACAATCAGACTGGAAATTACAGTCCTTGTAATAATTCTACTAAAACTGTAGATTTTAAGTCATGGAAATATTTTATCACTAAAACATGTATAGAAGTTGTTTGAACTCTTTGAGGACACAGCCATTTTTCTTTATTTCCAGTTTTGTTTTCTCCTACCCACTTTCAAAAACTTGTATAACAGTTTAGTTTTTCATCAACATAGCCATCTCAGAGCTTAATTTCTGTGAGACAAGTTGTATTTCTTAATGGTACCATATAATGTACAGAAAAATTAAAAAAAAATGTCTAAGTGGACCAAAATGAAAAAGAAAATCCAAGTAGTCATATTAGAGAGGGGAGTTGTTTTACAGTGTACATACTTAGGCAAAAATGACACAATAACTTTATTCTGTGGGTTGGTACGATTACAAGGATACCAAATACATATAGTTTTTTTGGTTGTACTACTTTTAAAAAATAAAAATCTTTTAAAGACAAAGTGCTGACTGTTTTTTGCTTTGAAGGACCTTGTACTGTCATGCATTGCAAGGATAGCCCACTGATCTAATACTTTTATGTTGAGACTCAAACCCAGTTACTTTGGAGCTCCAGGCAGCAGTTCTACCTACTGAGCTATCCAGCCCTCTGACAAGCTCACATGCTAAACCCTTGTTCTTGTCCCTAACTCCTGCTCCCAATTGGCTCCTCCCTGTACCTTGATTTTACTTCCTCATTGTGAGATTATTGTGCTCCCAGCCAGTAGGCTGACTCCACCACCTGCCTGCTCCTCTATTCTGCCAACTGATACCTACTGGTTACTGATCTCTGGCCTTCATCTGACTACGCTCCCTGACTGCTCCTTTGTACTACAACTGATACCTACTCGTTACTGACTTCTGGTTTTCAATGACCACGCTATCTGTCCGCTTGGGTTACAACAAGAGGCTCCGAACCTGCATCTGATTGTTACACTTTATTTACCCTTTGGTGGTGTTTAAGGGAAGTTCAACACTTTTTCAATGGGGAGCCCTTCTAACAAGAAAAGACTGGACAGTGTAGAAAATGCCCCATCAGGCTCTAGGTATCTCCCTGTAGATGCTGTAATTAAAGTTGTGCTGTAAGGAGTGATGTGATTACCAAAAACAGTTGATACAAATTGAAATATGTATTAATTTTAAATAAAAAACGTGATATCATCAGTTTAATATTAGGGATGGTAATCTGTGGGGCCCATAGAATAATTCTAACATTGCTGGCAGTGGGGGGGGGGGGGGGACGACATTGTATAAAAAAAGTTAAATGAACTGCTCTCCTCCTGCTGCATCCTGCTCCCCCTACCACCACGCACTCCGATCTTCCATTAACAAGTGCTGCAGTGGTCACACTGGTCAGGTGGGTTGTTTACTCACCTGTCCAATGCAGCCAATAGAGGCTGGACAGGGATGTCATAAGTGATGTCCTGTAAACCTGCCTCGGGGCTTCTATATTAGATCAAATGCAGTGGTGCCGGACCACCACTGTGAGTATATGGATTTTATATAGTTTTGGGCACGGGAATCTTGGGAATAATCCTTAATGAATGCTTTAAAACCCAAATAAAGATCTGATTTGATTCTGTCCAGTTTTATTGTCTGTTTTGCTGTGATCTTTGTTTGGACATAGATCTATAGCACAATATATTTGATGTATGATTACTAGTTAAAGAAATGGTGATCACCCCTATTCAGAAATTCCTCCATATGATTTGTGCTATAGACTTTGCATATAATAACTGAAATCCGATGAGTTTGCACTCTGATGTTATGATTAAATGAGGTCCTTTTAATAAACTATATTTTCTTGTCCACATGCTGAATACACTAATAATTTCATTGTTTTTACTTGTGTGAACTTGGGTGAACACTCCTTTCGTATGTCACATTTTTGAAAGCCTATCCCAAAAGAAGCATTCAGTGTCATCAATGTGATGTTTTCACTAAAATCTTTACTTCCAGAAATATTTCCCACTAGCCAACACCTTCCTACTAAAAATACATTACTGAAATTAATAACAACTATTGATTTTATAAATGTAATTAAAATAATGTATGCTTTACGCATGGAGCTTGTAAGGTAGAAAATATTTTTAAGCGATCTTCCATACATGATGAATATTCCGCATTAGGCTGCGGGATGTGCTGTCCCAGAATTCTGCACCAAAATACGCACGGCTAACTGCAGATTTTGATGTAGAATTGCTGGCAGAATTCTAATATTTTCCATTCCGCATCAAAATCCTCACATTAGCAGTCCTGATTTCGGTGCTAAATATTCTGCAGGAGTGCATATTCCGCAATGCTGTCGCAGACTATTCCATCCTGTGGGAAAGGTCCCTATGAGGTTTGGAGTCTTGTAGTTCTGCAGAAAGTTTAATTCAAAAAGTTGTGTTGATGTCCTTCTTATTATGGTGTTCTGGTAACTTTGGGAGGCACACAAAGTTTGTCTTTTCTTTGCACATACAGTATACATTTGTTACATACTTTAGGCATAGTTTATTGACACTTTGTTGCATTCCACATAAAACCTTCCACATAAACTACAAATATAATGTACTAATTACTACCTAATAGTAAGCCAATGCAGAAAATTAAGTGAAAGGTCAAATGGGTCATGAATGTAGCAATACATAATGGGGCATGGATGAATTTTTTTAACATGCTTACAAAATCATTAGCTACTAATTGCTGCAAATTGGTGGCAGTGGTGAAACTAACATTATTAGACATGTTTGTGTCATGCGTCAAGGTTGCAGCCGCCAACTTTCCTCACCTCCTCCCATCGGCGATCGTGGTCATTGTTTTTCTGCCTGTGACGCCAGCGCAGATGCTTCATTCTCTGTCACAAGCTGTCTCTCTTTGCTGCCCAGTACCACATTGCAGAAAATCAGACCAAATTGCATTAGTTGCCTCTTAACCGGGACCCGGGGTCCAGGTGCAAAAGCTCAGGCTGCCTCCCCCACACCTTTACCTGTACCCATACCCAGAGGCATAACTTGAAGCTTAACTTCTGCAAAATCTGTAACAGGGCCCCCAAATATAATGCTTTATTCATAGTACTAGGCTCCCTATAAGGAAAAGAGAGGCCTTATGGGCCCCCTAAGACACCTGGGCCCGGGTGCAAGCACAGCCTTTGCATCCCCTATAATTACACCACTGACCAAGATTATTTCTGGGGTTCCCACAGTGAAGACCAGATCCCAATTGGTGGGGTTAAAGAATGAAAACCAGTTACTCCCAGGTGCAGTCCTTGGATCTAACCCTAAGTCAATCGGTGTAGAGGCACAGCAGATTCATATCTGCTACCTTGACAGGCTGTTACCAAACAAAATTTGTAAGATTATATAAAAGAAAAAGCCTGTCAGTTTGTGCTGCTGGACTCTGTTTGTATTTCACGGTTCCAGGAGTACATCTTCTCAGGTAGGGGTTAATTGAGCTGGCTGGATGTGGTTGTTCTGTTCAGCCAATACCCTCGGTTTGGGTGTAGATATATACCCCCACCTCTCTGCAAGAGGAAGCTGTATTTCCTTAGTCTTGTCAGCCTGCGTTTGTGTCAGTTAAGCGTGCAGCTTGCTGTGTGTTTATTGTCTGGTCAGCTTGCAGCTTGCTGGGTGTTTTGTGTCCTGTGCTGCCTGATTTTGTGTCTTGCTAGAGTAGGGACCGCAAGACATGAGAAGCCTTGATCGTGGCCTTGCGGCTTAAGTTCATTGACCAATGTACGAACTGATCCCTTGTTTTTATATTCTGCTTTACCATTTGCTTTAGCATGCGTGGTTGAGTGTGTTTGTCATCTGTCAGTTACTAGTTTGTGCATTTGGTTTATCTGTACTTGTCCTGGTTCCATGTATCACCTATTCTGGGAGGGCCAGCGCCGAGGTTCCAGCATAGGACCGCCTTTATCAAGGCAATCACTCTGCTTCTAGGTAGGGCCTAGTCATCTTCCCTGCAGCATAGGGTCAGTTTCCCTATCCTGGGTCCCCATTCGGTGTTGGGTCACGTTCGTGTGAGCCCGTTGCTTAGTTGTCCACACAAATGTAACAAAGCCATTCTGTTTTCAAAGTGTAATACTACTGTCTAGTACCTAATTTTTCAACCTGTTGTGTGTATACCACAAGGAGTACATGCCATGTCTCTAAGTATTAGTGGCAAGCACTGTGCATGATGAGAGCATTGATGCTACTTTAATGTAATTTACTTGAGTTGGGGGTACTTGGCTTAGGAACATTCTAGAACACTGTTTTAGTATTTTTACAAGGCACCAGAAGTAACCATCAATATGGATGGCCAAGCCCTGTTCCCAACATAAGTTATCAACATATATGGAAATTTGAAAGTTTGGATAGAGCACCCACACATGTACAATTGAAAGTAAATATTTGGAATAGAACAGTTTGCAAACAGCCATGTTATGTTGTCCTGATTACATATGGGCACACACTGCCCGGGTCAGGGCTGTTTTAACACATCGGTGGCCCATTGCAAAAATGTCACCCCACAGAAAAAAAACACAAAAAAGCAATAGAATAAAAATATGCCCTGTCCAAAATGTGCAACATAATGTCTGTGTATGTATATATCAAACACACATATGTATATGCTTCTATAAATGGTGGACTGAAAGGGGCCTTAGGCCTCATGCCCATGGCCGTGACGGGCTCCGTAAGTGGAATACTGCAGCGGAGTCCGTCATGGCGCCCCCCCCAAGACCTCATACTCACGTCCGCAACCACTGTCGGCATGCTTGCGCAGTACAGGGCATGACGTGCTGGCAGTGTCACATGATGCGTCGGCGGTGTCACATGACGCGGCCGGCATTGGGCGGGACACGTATTCACGCTATACTTCTGCTGTGCTACAGTGGAAGTATAGCGTGACGGGCGGCTTCCATTGACTACAATGGAAGCCATCCGCGCGTAATAGGACATGCGTGGGTAATTTCACGCTCCAGAATTCCGCAGCGTGTACATTGAGCTATTAGGTTCAATAGAACCTAACAGCTGCAGTGAAATGCCGTGGGCATTAGCCCTTAGTCTGGGAGCAAGGGTGCTATTGGGCTATATATACTGTGTCTGATTGGCATTCTCCCTGTTTTATTATTATTTGCTATTTAGGCCCAGACCACAATAAAAACTTCTTTCAGCCACGACTCATCTCTGCATAGTCTCCTCATCCAGCTGCTACCAGTAGGCCCTTGTCAGTTTCTCTCCATACCGTAGTAATAGTGCCCCTATTTGTGCTGCATACATTACTAGTGCCCCATTATGTGCTCCATGGTTACCCGTAAAATAATAATTTCCCCATAATACCCACCACAAGAAATACTTCCCTCCTTTGTTTCCCTCCCAGTAATAATTTTTATTTGTGCCCTCCCACAAGGTAATAATGCCCACATTGTGACCAAGAAAAGTAAGAAAACTACCTCTGTGATCCCATAGTATTAGTGTCCTACAAAGTAACAGAGCCCCTTCTGTGCCTCACAAAGTAACACACCTCACTCCGTGCCCCAACAAAAGCAATACTGCCCCTTTGTGCTCACATCAAAGTAATGCCTTTTGGTACCCCTCTAAAGAATAATGCCCCTCTAAGTAATAATGCCCCTGCCCTTCTGTGTTACTAAAGGAGTAGCATGTGCCTGTGCACATCTAATGCTACCCCTAAACAAACTCGGCCGGCAGCACTCACACACACTGCTGCCTAACATCACTTGACTCTCTGTATAGCTTGACTCCTCCCCCTGTCTCCTGATCTTAGTACAAGTGCTGGATACTGGGGGAGGAGAGGAGCTGTACAGGCAGTGGTGCTGCTGCCAAGTGCAATCTATGGTTAAAGAAGCTGTGGGTGTGTTGGGTAGCTTTCTTTTCGGTTTTGTATGCATTTTCTCAGTCAGTTTGCCAACTGGTTTATATTTGTCTTCCATTGATACTCATTTCCCACGTTATAAAAAGACCAGTATGTAGTACCTGGATGTCTCCTTTAAGCCCGACATGCCAAGCTGCAGTTTTAGAGTAACTTGTATCATATTAATTTCCATTATACTGCTGGCTCATGTAAAGCTATCACTTCTGAGTCTCCAATAAATTTGTTAGCTGTATCCATTTGGTCTTTTTTATTGCACTGTATAAGGAAAGTGAGTGAGCAGCAGAATTGCTAATTGGAAAAGATTTAGCTCCTGAGCTCACTCCATCACCATGTTAATCAGGGCCAAGAAGATGGCACCTTTGCCTCACGCTACTGTATTGCTAATGTAAACTTCATCTTTTTAATGAACGGCAGTGTGTCAATAAAAGAGGAGCATAGTTTCGGAATCTGTATTTTTAATGCGCAGCTGTGAATTAAATCAGCCATCCAAAAAACAGCTGAGTTGTAGAATGAAGGCCATATAATACTTTATGTTCCCCGATTAAAACAACACTTTCTTCTTTGGAAAACTGTCCCTCCCAATCATGTCTGCTTGTGCTGTAAACTGTTGACCTGTAACATTTGTGTATTGTTCTGTTGTTGAACTCTGCTCAAATATCAAAAGTTCTTTCACTCTGCAGATGTTTCAATTTCATACCTTGGCTATAGGGATTAGTTTCCATATCCCAACTTCAGAAGAGCAGTATTGTTTAGTATATGAGAATAAGTATCTACTTTAACTAACAACCACTTTTAGTACCACCTCAAGTATAACAGTTATTGCCATTGCTTTTCCAATCTTTAATAGGAATGGAGGTTGCACACAGAAATTTGTTTTTTGGGGGGAAAAGCTGCAGTTTTTGTCACAATTGTTTTCAATTTTTGGGGGGCAAAGAGGAATGGAAAATATAAGGGCCCATTTAAACAGGCTTACAGGCATGCCAAAAGTGTTTGTTCAGGCTCCACAGCTCACTCATTAATAGGTTAAGAGGGTGCACGTTCCACATGGGTGGACCACTACCCATCAAAACAATCCATGTACAGTAGAGACTTGGAACAGCTCATCAGAGAATAATACTGAAGTGTATTTATTAAAGCCACAAAAAGAAAGCACCGCTGAGTGATATGCGCCTACTTCTATAATTAGGCAATGTTTCGCCCTTCGTCGGTTATGAAGCGATCACATGACAAATAGAGGTGGTAGGCTTGGTCAGAGCTCAAATAAGTGGAGAAACCAGTTGGGAACCTAGCCGAGTGAGTCCCACTGCTGACTGCTCATCTCAGTTCCCAGCTGGCTTCTTCACTTATTGGAGCTCTGCTGAAGCCTGCCACTTCCTTTGACATGTGATTGCTTCGTGCCTGAGGAAGGGTGGAATACTAGAGATGAGCGAGCACCAAAATGCTCGAGTGCTCATTGTTCGAGTTGAGCTTTTCGTAATATTCGAGAGCTCTATTCAAGTAACGAATCCCATTGAAGTCAATGAGAGACCCGAGCATTTTTGCAATTCACCCACCAGGTGCCAAGCTTTTTTTTTTTTTCTCTCTCAGACAGCCAGCCTGCCACTGCTGTGAATGCGCGCAAGCTGGCACAACACAGCAGGAAGTGGTAATGCGGGGAGGGGTCAAAACAGGGAGGGGTCGAACACAAGTAACGAGCACCATCAAGTATGCTAATACTCGAACGAGCATCAAGCTCAGACGAGCATGTTCGCTCAACTCTATTGAATACCTGAAACGTGGCATAGAAGTAGTAGCATATCACTCAGCGGAGCTTTGTTTTTTGCGAATTTAATAAATATACTTCAGCATTGTACTGTTTCAGACATGCGTCCATGTGATGCCCAATACCCACAGGCAGTGTACACTGCATGCCCGATTCTGGTCTGTAATACCAAAATAGAACATGCTTTGTTTTTTTTTATATTGACCACTTGTGTGAATACCCTAATTGGCTATAATGGGTCCATGTACTTAGTGTAAAATATACAGACAGCATACGGACGGGAAATATATTTATGTGATTAGGCCCTTAGGGAAGGACTTTTACCTGCCGAATCCACTTTTGGCTTTGGCTCAAAAACTGCACGAAAAACTAAAATTTAAGAAAAAAAAAAACTGTATGTGAAACTACCCTAAGAGTGCTTTCACGCATGGCAGAATTTTGTTTGTTGCTGAAAATCCTGCACCACAATCTGCATGTTATTAGTGCAGAATATTCCGCCATGTGTGAAAACGCCCTTTCTTGAAAAATTTTGCCAAGTGTGAAAGCAGGGCTATACTAGTTATGTTTTCATGTAACTTTTGGCCTGTGTGATAATTAGTTTGCAGATCGTATGTTACTATAGCTGCAAGAAACCCAAAGATATCCCTGTGATAAGTGTCCTAATTGTGTTGCTTTTTTTTTTTTGCAATTGAATACATTGTCGTAAAGAGGGCGTATATTAAAATGTATCTCCTATAATATTTTCAAATAAATGTTTTTGTATCGTGAAATATTGTGCATTTGTATTGCATGTGTCTAGCTTACACTAGAATACATGCTACAGTTGTATCATAAAAGGGATGATTGTGCTGTGCTGATGGATGAGACGGGCTGCAGTACCAGTACTTGTCCGCTTGTATGGATGGGTTGCTATGCATATATAACAATATGTACTGCTGTTGGCTGGTCCCTAAAGATAGGCCAACAACAAGTCCTGAAAGCCCCTGGAAGCGTGACTACATAGCATGTCATTGTGCATACAGAAAATAGAAAGGCTGCCACAACCTGTGTTCTGTTGTGGTGACCTAATTTCATGGCCCCTCGACCAGCACATATGAACCACGTTCTGTCAGAGATTTGTTCAGCATTTGTAATAAAGTTATTTTAGGAATTAGAAAATGTTAACTATATAGAAAAATTCATACTAGAATATTTTTTTATTTTTTTTTATTAAACAATCGAGACACGTATCCAACATTACAATATTGTCTCAGTTATTCTTCACCTCTTCAAAGTCCGATACTCGAATCCAGACATATAGCAGTATATCGCAGAGTAGTTCTTAATTGTCCATTGACAGATATATATTTGGACACAATCTCGACATAATTTTTTCTTTTTTGTAAACTAACAGTCTAATGAAACAAATCAGACAAAAAAAAAAAAAAAAGAACTTGGACCCGTTCTGACCCCAGGACTGCGTATGGTCTCCTTATTAATCTTGGTATTGGCAAGCCAACTACGTCTGTTTTCAAGCTCTATATTCTATACTTCCACATGCCCAAGATAGGCTCCATGCTAGAATATTTAAGTGCTTACCATAGCAATCTTGTGTTGTGAAAATCCAGACACATGGAACATCATGTCATACGGGCAGATTACATGTTGCATGTTTACAAAGCACCACAGTTTGTGCTAGAAGATATACATGGTACATAAGGTGCTAGTTAATTCAAGACACTTCACAAATGAGACCTCTGACCTACAGAGCTCCACATCTGCCTGACTGAGGTCACTCTCACACATTCTGTCGGCAAAACACCGCAATTTCGATTGCACTGTTCTGACATGATTTTACAGCCGTTTTCGGATGCAGGTTACTGCGTCCAACAGTGAGTTTTAATGCACCCTATCATTCTGATGGGTGATGAGGTGCGTGAATTGCAGTAAAATAGAGAAGACAGTGCTCGAAAATTGCGGCATTAGAAAATACCACGATCGAGTGCAGATCTGTGAGGCTTCATTAGAATCAATGGGAAACTTTTCTTTTTTATATTTTTTTAATAACACAATCCCCACTATCACTTACCTTAAATATTAACCCCTTAGCAGCTTTTAATATCAGAAGTACAAACCACTGTATTGTACTAAATTGCAGGGAAGGAGTCATTACATGGTAGTAGAAGATAATGCACAGGTATCTGGATACAGAATGGAAGGTTTTGTTTGGAACTTAAATGTAGTATTAAGTTAAAATGGTCTTCCTAAATAACTGCTATCACTTTTCTGTTCTCCTGGCGCCTGGCCCTACTACAGGTCCCTTATCTTCTACAAGTTTGAAGTATGTTCTATCATAACTTAACATGTACTTTGTACGTAGAATCATTCCTTATACTGTGTGAATATAGGTTTCGGCCCTTAAGAAGAAAGCTTACAGTCTTTTTTCACCTCTCCTTATCAGACAGTTTTCTTACGTTTCCCTTGAAGGAATTTTAAGTGTTTTTCTTTGCACACCACCACTTTAGATTCCTGGAGCAGTTTAGGAGGAGGTCACATGTCAGTGGGTGCGTGGGGGAGTTTCACATAGCTACAGATACAACTTGGAAGTGCATTGGGTGACGTCAAGAACGTTCTTCATTCTTAAGGCTGCAACAAGGGAGGATCATTCTTTTGCTAATGAAAATTCAACGTTAAAAAAGTGATGAACTGATGAGGAACATTTCACAGGAGGTGTTTCTTTAGGCGATCTGAAGTCATTCCTTGTGAACTAGTTTTATAAGATAGAGCAGCTAAGTATTTTTGGACGCAACAATGCCAAAGAGAATTTAGCTAAGCATTTTCAATATACAACAACATATCTCAGTCTAATCTTTAGATTATTCTGGCTTTTCTATCACACATATATTTGTCATGAATGGATGTGTCTGTGTGCTGTCCTATGCGAGTTGCACCTGAGAACTAGCTTGTATATGCCCATTTGAATGAGCCCTTAGAAAGATCAACTCTGAGCCACAGAAGATTTTTAGATTACAGATTTTCAATACCCCAATACCGACAATCATACAAGTCATAAAACTAAATTAGATGAGTCTGCCCTCTTGGATAATCAAGTTTGCCAAACCAAGGAGCCCCAAATATCTCCTCTTAGCTGGAGAGTAGCAGAGACATAAACTGTCCTTATCCAATGAGAAGAATAAAAACATTGGAAAAATAAGCAAGTTTGGTTGTTTCCTACAGTCCAGGAATTTAGAACCCATCGTTTTTGGCAACGATAGGAGTCCTAAAATCCGGACCGCCACAAGCTTACTTTTAAGGGGGTTATCCCAACAAACTATTTATCCACATGATAGGTGATAAATGTATGATTAATTAGGGATTGACTGCTGGGACCCATAGTGACCACAAGAATGCCCCCCCCCTCTGAGTTATCGTAGTGAAAGTAGTGACGCGCGTGAGACCACTGCTGTATTCGTTTCTGTGGGACTAAGGGAGATAGCACTGTGCATCACTCCACTATCTCCATAGACAGAGATCATGCATGCACATGATCATTCCATTCACTAGTCTAACTGACAGTGTGCGGTCAGAACCCCAATAATTGTACGTTTACCACCTATCCTGTGAATAGTTCATAACTGATTTTGGTGGGATAAGGCTGTTTTGTACCTTAAGGACCAGGCACTTTTTAGGGGTTTCAGCCATGTGGTAGTTTTACTGCCCTATTTTTTTCTTTACCTACCAAAATTTTTTTTGCTGCCTTTTTTCCCATGACATATGGGGCTATTTTTTAACATCTTTTTCACTGACTTCTTTTTCATTTTTTTTTGTTTTATTGGGGGTAAAAAGCTAAAAAAAAACGATTTTTAAAAAATTTAAGTTATAGTTATTTTCTTTAAAATCAGAATATTTGCTCTAAAATAAAGTATGGGACTGGGTTTCTCATTTTTTTTCAGACGTTTTGATATATAATATGTATAGTTTTGGATTACAGGGCGAATACGGTGATGGTTCTGATTGGTGTCGGTTTTGGGTCATTTTCTTATGTATATATTGTTGTTTTATTCTGTAATTTTGTTTTACTTATGTATGTAATTATTTTTTTACTATCTATGTTCCCCCCATGACATCATATAAGACCTCTGGAGGGAATTCACATGTTTTTTTTTAATTTGACATTCTTCCACTGTAGCTGAGGCTTCCATAGGAGCCTCAGTTAAAGGGAGAGACATCCCCTGTAGTGACATTCTAGGACCTTCTAGGACCCTGCAGCTTTGCTGTATCAGGGAATCCCGGGCTCGCGTAGTGGAAGAAACACTTCCACTTTCACTTTTCAGTACATAGCGCTCATTGAACGCTGTGTACTAAAGAAAGGAGGAGGCAGAAAGGGTTAAACCCCACTTCTCCCTTCTCCTCCCCGTTATCAGGTGTGACTAACAGCTGACAACCCGTCCTGCTTCTGATCAATTGCAGAAGTAGGAGGCTTTAATCCCCGCCGTAATTTTACATAAGGCTGGGCTTTAAGCCCGGGACCAACCGCCGTAAATTTACAGTGCTTGGTCCTAAATGGGTTAAACACTCCACTATTTTCAGTATGATATGGTGACCTGAACAGTCATTCCTAAAACTATTTGTTTTTTCGGTTGCAAGCTCTAATGGGTAGAGTATATAATCTTGACTCCTTGAGTTTAATTGTCAATAAACGTTTCTCAGTTTTGGACAATTTGTATGTTTTCTGCTTGTCCTGAAATTATAATTGCCATAATTAATTAAAGTCAGAAATTAGTTAATTTAATGGTTTGTTGCATAATATTTAAATATTATGATTCAGAACACACAGTGAAGTAGTGATACAGTGAAAAAGCTGTGCTTGCTGATATTAGTTTCTGCCATTTACATATTGTTTGTGTGTTTTCCACGTTACTTTTCCTCCTGACTGGTAAATTCTTTTGATACAATGATGCTTGTTTTGTGATACACAAATGTCCCCTGCAAAACTTGTAAGCCGGTAGTATAGGCCGCATATCAATAATGAATGAACAGATGCTATTTGAAGGGTGGACATTGTTGTTGTTCATAGTACCAGGCTCAATTGTATATTCTAATCCAGTGCTGTACAACTACTGCAAGAATATATGTCTGGGTTGTGGAGTACTATTAGGATGGATGGGGTAGAAAAATAGGATACACTGAGCTTCATGAAGACTGAAATTTTGGAAGTCTTTCGAAACCAGAGAATACTGATTGGATGGCTCTGCCTATTTGTTATATTTTAATAACTATGTGATAGAATGTGTATTGATTTAGAGGTTCAAAGCACATAATGTGCTATTATTTTAAAATCGTGGGTGTCCCCTTGAAAGAAGGCTTATTGAGTCCTGGTACTCCTGAGATTCTGTCATAGATGCAGGTAAAAATAATGGAAAAAAAGTGCTGGGGTCCGCTCTACGTTGTCCGGTTCTGTCCAGAGACTAAACCGTTCAGCCGCGCAGATATCCCTTTCCTGCTTTCCGAATGGAGCAGGGAAGCAGAATCCCCAGCACAAATGTGAAACCACCCTTACAATGTTTACCTGTACAACAAACACGACTCAAAAGGCAAGCACAAATAATCAAAAATAACCACAAAATAGCAAATGCTGAATGTGTCACACACTAAAGGTGCTTTCACACCTGCACTGGGGATTCCAGTTTCCTGCTGCATTGGGGGAGCAGGAAAGGGTATATCCCATGACCAAATGGTTCTGTCTGCAGACGGAACAGAACACTGCTGGGTGGACCCCATTGACTATAATGGGGTCCGCCCAGCTGCCTGGTTTGGGAGGCATGCAGTGCTTTTTCTTCCGGTATTTGCAGCCAGGTCTGCAACGGAACCTTCGACGCAGATGTGGAACCTGCCTAAAATACATGCACAAAGCAAAAAGAAACACAGAGCCAAAACACAAATAGACTTAAATAGCAAATTTACAAATTCATATGGATATAGCTATAATAATGTGAAGTGCAAGTGTGTTTTCCCATACCGTTCAAGCATAGACAATGAGGGACATAAGATATATAACCCAATGTACAGCAGTAAAGTCTGCATCAAAAGTAATCTAGAGTATGGGGGCAGGAAGCACTCATAAGAGCCAAGGAAGCGAAGTTGCACAAGAATACCACACACATTACAACAGTGTGTGACTAGGGATAACTCAGTGACCAACGTGCATACATATATGTATGGAAAATGCACAATGGAAAGAGGACTCACTTGGGGCATGTCATTCCCAGTATGACATGCCAGTATGGCACTGTGCTGTATTTGCCAGTTTATCTTACCAGTTTCTACTTTTGTCCATCCTTCTGATGGTAGGGAGTTCGTTATCTGACTCCACATTAACTGCCGATCTCATGATATAAACCTTACTATATGCACCAAGATTGTACAGATGTCATTTGTCTACCATAATTCAGCAGCTTGACTTATAAGGTGCACTCCTTCCTGAACCTAGTTCAGAGATATTTTAAACAAAATGGGCCATATTTACTATTCAAAATATGACAGTTTTCTGGGGCAAATTGCATCAGAAAACTGTCTTACATGCTTTGTACTACACTTACAATATGTTTTTGGATGCTTTCGGATACTTTTCCTAACTCACCCAAAAAGCACCTATCAATTTCTGTCAAAATTCAACCTTTTAAGTTATTTATCCCATGACCCTCTTTCCATTGAAGTTTCTTGGGCTGAATTCAAGATCACTGCCACCAATATGGACATCAGGAACCACCATAGCCACTCATCTAAGTGCTCTGCAAAGTTTCCTTCTCGTATCTCTTTTTGTTCAGAGGATATTCGGGGCGGCCCTGACTTCTGACTCACCAACAGTATTGGCCATTTTATCCTTGTAAGAAGGGAAGCCATTTAAACTTGACACAACACTGTACATCAGTTCCCTGACCCATAACACGGCCAACAAATACTCGCAGTAGTTCTGTATTGGATTCTTCATTGCTACCAGCTTGAGCATCTCCTCAGAATGAGCATGCAAGTGTGCAGCCTGAAGACAGATCCTGAATTTCATTTCACGCTTTGTCAAACAAAAGATTCAGTCTTCACTTATGTACAAAAATAGAAAGGGATCTGGGCAGATGTGAAACAAACAGCAGCAGAAGCAGTAGTACATGCACTTTATCAAATCAATTATAGAGATGGAAGACATTCATGTACTTAAAAAAAAATGAAATGGAGTACATTAAACGTTTGGCTGAATCTCGGAACTTGCAACAGATCACTGAAGTATAATACAATATGATTGAATAAAACCCAATATTCCTACTAATGGTGCTTTTACATTATCGTTCAAGAAATCTCTAGATTGTTCAACTTTGAGGCCTCGGTCAGACGGGCGTTTTTTTCGTGCGATTTGTGCATGCGATCTGCGCATATATAGAACCAGTGCTTCGCAATGGGATCGGTCACACGTCCGCTTTTTATGCGGATATGCGATAAATTATAGGACACAACAATTCGCAGAACGCGCCTATTTGCATTTTGTGATTCCTTGTGTTCTATATATGTGCTCAATGGGGCCGGCGGCAGCAGCGCCGCCCCCATTGAGAACATATACTATAAAGATCATTCTCCTCTGCCACAGCTGTAACAGCTGTGGCAGAGAAATACGATGTTTGCCCATTGAATTCAATGGAGCCGGCAATACAGCCGGCTCCATTGAAAGCAATGGGCTGCCAGCGAGTGCGGGATGAATTTTCGGGAAGGGCTTAAAAATATAAGCCCTTCCCTGAAAATCATCCAAAACTGTGTAAAAAAAAAAATATATATACTCACCTTGTCCGTGCAGCCGGAGTTCAGCCGCGGCCGGCAGTTCTCCTGAACTGCTCTGTGTAGTATTCAGCAGACGGGGATTTAAAATCCCTGCCTGCTGAATGGGCTGCCTCTGATTGGTCACAGCCCTCATCAATCAGAGGCAGCTCTCACTCACCCATTCATGAATGGGTGAGTGAGTGCTGCCTCTGATTGGCTCAGCGCAGGGACCAATCAGGGGCAGCTCTCAGCTATTTAATGACAGCTGAGAATTCATGAATGGGTGAGTGAGAGCTGCCTCTGATTGGTGAGGGCTGTGACCAATCAAAAGCAGCCCATTCAGCAGGTGGGGATTTTAAATCCCCGCCTGCTAAATACTACACAGAGCAGTTCAGGAGAACTGCCGACCGGCCGCGGCTGAACTCCGGTTGCAGGGAAAAGGTGAGTATAATTTTTTTTTTACACATTTCAGGATGCTTTTCAGGGAAGGGCTTATATTTTTAAGCCCTTCCCGAAAATTCATCCAGCGCTCGCCGGCAGTCCATTGCTTTCATTGGAGCCGGCTGTATTGCCGGCTCCATTGAATTCAATGGGCGAACAGCAGACAGCGCTCCTTTGATTGGGCCCGTTTCGCTGAAAACGCTGCTAGGTGCAGATTTTTCAGCGAATCGTCGGCCCCGGTCACGCGATTTGCGGATGCGCATCCGTTATGCGATCCGCAAATCGCGCGAAAAAACGCCCGTCTGACCGAGGCCTGAATGATAATCGTTCCGTGTAAATATGGCCAGTGATGAACCATAATTTACTCACCTATTGTTCGGCATTCACTTCATGTAAGCATAAATATTATTGTTGGCTCATTCGCTGATCTGTTTTGAAACTGATCGTTTAGTCGTTTTCATTCACTGGTGCAGCAAACTGAATGATCCTGTAAAAAAAAATTATTATTGTTTCCTGTAAAAGAACCCTAAGTCATGCTTAGTAATAGGAGAGAGTCATTGTTGATTTCCCAGTACCTGCTTGGAGAACTATTTTGGGATCCTGCGAGTCTGAGTCAGGGATCGAAGCTGGGACCTTTTGCACTTCAGTCAGTAGCTCTTCCTGCTGAGCCATCCAGCCCTTGGACAGTCCCCCTACATGACTTTTTGCCTTGTTCCAAACCCAGACCCTATCCTTACCCTGACTCTGTTCCTAATTAAACTCATTATAAAAACATGACCCTGCCACTGCACCAGCATGTGATTTTTGTGCCTTGATCTGGCTCCTCGCCTCCTTCTCCGCTACAGGTGACTTGAAGATCTCCTGATAACAACTCCTGGCTTTCCTCCCGACAACACTACCCACCTCCTCCATCTGTACCGCGACCCAAGACTCCCTGGTAATGACTCCTGGCTATCCTGACTATTCCCTAGTGATGTGCACGGCTACACCCGTGGCTCCTATCCAGTGTCGAAAGATGCTCTAGTCTGCGAGCTGCCAGACAAGCCCCTGTCCATCTGCTGTTGAAGCAAACAATTATCGGACAGCGTGGATTTTTATCTTTATCTAATTTCCCAACTGTGAATCTCATAGGACTTAGAAACCAACCAGTGGTAAAGTAATGGAGTTTTGCCATTTACTTATTTATCATTATATACAATATAGACACACAGGAACATCCATTTATAGCTGAAATATATTGCTGAGCTGAAGTGACATTTGTCCCGAAGGTATATAGAATTTAATATAGAACAATTGCACACATCTTCTTGTGCCTGAAGCGAATAAGCAAGCACCATTAAAATAGGCAGAGTTTCCCTTAGCTGGAGATAAATGGTAAAGTAAATAAATGTGCGCCACGATCCCAGCGGTAATTTGTGTTCATGTTGCTATGAATGCAATTCAGCTGAGAGTGTTCATGGAATTGTACACGTAGAAACGAGCGAGGAAGCTACTCCAAAAAAGGATTGCAGTCTTCAAACCATTCCATGGCTGAGCAATGTCCTGACTCCTTGTGCCACCATGGGGTATGTGGGATTCTTGACACTCCTTCCACACAATACATTGTAATACAGGGTGGTCCAAAGGTATGGAAACATCTGAATAAATGGAAAACGGTGGTTGGGAAAGCCATCTTGTGTGTGGCATGTTGCTAAGGGGAAGGGAGAAAATCTGTAAGGCGTGGTGTCCAACATGGTGGCCATTTTGAAAGCCGCCATCTTGGAACTTAGTCGATCTTTTCCAATGGGATGGGGTGCGTGTGAGATATGTATCTGATAGAGAATTTGACAAGGAATCCAAATCTGTGCTTAAATGTCATGTAAAGCTTGTTATGTTTTCGTGACATGGAACACACCGATGATCCATCACAGGATATGCTCATTGTGCTCCCCGTTGTTTTGATCAACAAGACTATCCTCTTTTCCGATTCACGATTCACCTGAGCAGAAATGGTTGAAAAGATGTCCAGGATTGCTGTTGCATGTCCACCACTCTCTGGGTTTTCCAAGGGATTGAGAGTCGGCGAGCACAGAGGCCACTACACAGGGCCACAACGTCCAATCCACTTCCCCAGAAACTGCTGATCCCAAAACTTTTGGTAAAGGCGAGATAGTTAAAACATTGATAGATTAGCAAGCTTAAATATATAGGAAATAACTCACTGAATTTCTTACTAACCTTTCAGTGCAGCCATGTAGATTGACGGTTATTTTGGACTGTTAGCTGTGATCTACGCCATTGTTGCTATGGTTAGATCACACTGACATGGGTATAATGATAATACAGGTAAAGCATTGTGATGTTTTGCTGCAATGCACAAAACAGGAAATCTGTGTCAGTTCCTCATGTGCTTAGTAAACTAATGGTATGTTTTATAACTAAGGGCTCATTCACACTGATAAGAAAATTGTGCGATTTTTGTGATGCAAGAGTGAGTAAAAATACATAATTTTGAAAACAATGATTTTCAATGGTTTCTGTCACATTTGCTATATTTTTTTACTCCTGCAATGTTGTGAGAGAAAAAAAATCGCCCCATTTCCTTTCTTTCTGCGGTGTGCGAATTTTTTTTTTCATCTCCCATGTTTCCCTATGGAGCCTCCTTGTTTATTGCATCGTATTGCTATATTCATGGATGCGGTTTTAACATTAGAAAGTCCTACTAACTTACACGATTAATGGAGTCAATGAAAGTAAAATCGTGCAAGAAAATTGCGAGCGGAAGCGATGTTTTAGTGAGAACTGATTGTGTGTTTGTGTTGGGGGTGGAAGGTGCAGAAGATAAGCCAGAATTGGGTTGGGTTCTACCTGCGGCTTTAGCCAGTTTGCCAGTGTTTCCCGATGCCGTATCTGTGCTTTACATTCATCAATTCTCACACCAAGTGCTTTGGGTAGGTGGCTATTATTAGGGTGGTTACAGCTACAGACAAAAATAACAAAATGAGAATACAACTAAGCCGCTATTATCTCAGACACAACTCAGCGGTCCTGATAGAAGGCACCGACCTACCACCACCACAGAGATCCAGTGAGCTGAAGGGCCTGTGGTGATGTCACTGTTGTGGGAGGAGCCATTGTGCAGTTTGGTAGAAAGTACTGTATACTGCATAAGCCTACAGCAGCTACTACCAGGACCTGTAATGACATCACCGTCATGTGATCACCAGTGTGGGTGGAGTCACGAATCATATGACATGGGGCTCATCACTGTATCCAGGAGTTTGGTGATGTGTGGAAATCCGGATGGATGTGGATGTAGTAGGACTGTGTGTGATTCAGGAAGTAGCAAAGCTGTGTGTGTCATGTGCTGTGTGTGTGAATCAGGATGGATGTAGTAGAGCTGTGTGTGTGATGTGTGTGAATCAGGATGTAGCAGGGCTGAGCTGTGTGTGATGTGTGGAGTCAGGATGAATGTAGTAGAGCTGTGTGTGTGATATGTAGGGATCATAATGGATGTACCATGTAGCAAGAGTGATATTGGGCCGTGATTCACAGCCCGATACCGCCCTCGCAATCCATGGGAAACCCCTGGATGCGAGGCATTTTCATGTGAAAACAGCCTCGCATCACTGCAAGGTTCCCGCCATCCCATTACTTTCAATGGGCTGGCAGCTGTGCCGGACAAATTAAAAGCAATATGAGAACATTGCGTTCCTCTGACGCTGCATTCCTTCACCCCACGGGGAGTCTCCTCATCACTGAACACCCTGCCGCTGCTGTCACAGTGTTCAGTGATCAGGGGACTCCCGACAGGGATGAAGGAATCACCTGCCACTGCTGTCACAGTGTTCAGTGATGAGGGGACACCCCGCGGGGATGAAGGATTCCTCTGCCACTGCTATCACAGCAGAGGCAGAGGATCGCGATGTTCTCCCTTTGTTTTCAATGGGGCCAGCGCTGCTGCCGCCGACCCTATTGAGAACAAGGTGAAACCCCTAGATTTAACTGAAGGAATCCCCTGCTGCAGCTGTCACAGCTGTGGCAAGGGATTTTGATGTCTTCCCATTGCTGGCAGGAGCAGTGTCCCACCCATTGAAAGCAATGGATGATATCGCAAAAAGAATGGACATGCTGCGATTTTGTTTTCATGTGGCTGTAATGTCATCTGCTAGTCTGAAACTGGCCTTCTAAAAACTGCCTGATTATATTAGACACTAATGATAATGACATGTGGATGTACCATATTTTTCTGACTACAAGATGCACTTTTTAGCTCCAGGAAAGGTAGCGCGTCTTGCAGGGTGAATATGCTTTTTGAAACAGAAGTATTTCTGTCTTCTTTTAGGTGACAGGACAGTGCCGGAGGGGTTTATGGCTGTGAAGTAGTCAGGGGCATCTTCCTAGAGAGTTTTATCTCTGTGTTCCCTCCAGGCTCTGTTGGCTGGGGGAGTGGGGGCATCAAGAAGGATTGACTTCTGCGCTCTCTCCGGTGATGAAGAGGCAGTGTAATGTCCAGGGATGGAGAGTTAGGAGGGGTCTGCTTGTACAGAAATTCTGCTGATTTATGGTCTTATGTCCTGCTCTCAGCTGAAGCAGAGCCTTACCTGAGCTTACAGTCCCAGTGCTGTCATCTCCAGGACTGCGGTATTCCAGGGCTTGCAGTGTACTATAAACAGAAATGGGCTGTCTGTAGGATGCAGCCATTATATAGTACAGTTTATCCTGACACTGTAGTTCTGTTCCCTATTAATATATAGACAAGAACACGTGTAATATCCTATCAAATACACCCCACCCCCTACTTAATGTGCACATATACTCTGCATTATAGTAAGTATCACCATGTCCTCATGTCAGCTGTAGGGCATGTATCTACAAAGGCTATACGGTCCATGTATAGCCTCTGTAGATACATTTAGAAAACAAGAAATCTATTCTCTTACCTAAGGCTCTGTCGGTGTAGGTCCTCTTAAGAAACATTTTAAGCTTCCACACTTGTGGAATCTTAGATATATTATATTCATTTCTTTGTCCCTGTAGTAAACAGAATAACATTATTCTTGTGTAGATAAGAAGAGTTGCTACATGTTAGCTGTGACATATAAGGACACATTCATCCAGAAATGCATTAGACTTGAATGAAATGAGACAACAGTGCCTGTATACACAGAAATAGAGCTTGCTGCAGGGTTGAATACTGTTCTCAGAGTTAGTTCACTTTCACGATTTACCCTACTCTGATTGCATTCACTATAGTAAGATCAGGTAGGTAAAAGTACCTGTGTCCCCAATGGAGGACGTTACTGAACCTGCAATGTGAGTAATAGATTGTGTGAGCACTGGAATCCATAAACTTGGTGTATATCTGCTTTGTGCAGCCCTGTAATGTGAGGAAGCACTGAAGAGTAAGATCCAGGCAACATGGGGTTAAGAAGAAAAGGGAGTTCTTGAAGCAAAGTATTTTAAATGACCTAATACCAATACTTTGGGTTTGGCTCCAAATAATAAAATATTGTTTCTGTGCTTGGCAATTGTTCACTGACCAGGTTGAATTTATGACCTACTTATAATTTTGAAAACCTAAGTCATTAGGTAAGAAGTTGAGATGAGGATAGCACATATTTAACACTGCCTGTGATGGTGATTAAGGAGGTTATCCAGTTACCTGACCACATGGCCCCTTTGGTGCCCACTTTGCAGCACTTACCTGTTCACTGTCGCTGTGATCCAACACTGCAGTCCTGCTTTGGTCCCAGTGTTTGTTGCTGCTGATGTCACCAGAAATCAGGTGGCTGATGCAACCAATCAGAGGCTGCAGCATCATGTTCCCAAACTCCTGGCATCATGGCACTTAAGATGTGAGTGCTGATGCCACAAGAACCAGCAGTGATACTGCAGCCTTTGTTTAGCTGCAGCAGTCACCTGACTTCTGCTGACATCATCTGTCACAACAAAGGTTGGGACCACAATGGGTCTGCAGCGCTGGTTCATAAGAGCAGAGGATGGGTAAGTATTTTATTTTAGCACAGTGAATGCTAAAGGGGCCATGTTGTCTGGTAACTGGACAATTCCTTTAAGATGTCGTTTTTTTAGCCAATGGCAGCCTGTAGTTGCCTGGAAGATGTTATGGCTCATTCAGCTAGATTCTATTTGTCCTATCGGATGAGTCATCCATTATTTTACCCCATAGGTAAGCTCCTTGATGAGCAGAAGTTCTCATTATTGTTTAAAACAGATTTCTGAACAATTTAACTCTTAAAGTCCATACATTTCTTGGGTTTTTTGTTCTCATTTTCATCCCCAGATTTTTCCATCGTTAGAACTGTATGAGGACTTGTTTTTGTGGGATGTTATATTTTTGAATGTAGCTGTCCCATCTCAACATTTCATGGCTGACATGAGGAACCTATGGCCATTTCCATTACGCTGCTTCCGTAAATCCAAATAAAGGGATTAGGAGCTTTGCTGTTTACAGAAACGGCACAGCATGCTTTGCTGCACTATATGTATAACTCCTATTCACTTTAGTAGGAGTTATGGACACAGCGTAAGGCTGCTGCATCTTCTTAGCGAGTCCTCGTTGTTTGCAATGCCCAGAAGCCTTTCTGTGGAAATAAATAGCAGAGGGCAGCACTAGCCAGTGGCCGGTAACTAGTGCACAGAGAATCTGACCACCCAGAAGGTAATCACTTAGAGAGTTAGACGTATGCAAGCACCAGCCCTATCTGCTCCACAGCAGAGGTAGTTGAGTCTCATACCAACGAGCAGTAAATACCCCTCTAACAACCCAGTGCCAGATAGCTGCTGTCAAGGCAATAAAATCATGGGATGCATCAAAAGGAGCATAAATGCTCATGGCAAGAACATAGTTTTGCTTCTATACAAATCACTAGTCAGATCACACACGGAGTATTGTGCATAATTTTGGGCACCTGTGTATAAAAAGGATATAACTAGAGCAGTTGTAGGGGAGGGCAACCAAGGTTACTAAGGAATGGGTTGATTGACGAACTAGGATTATCAAATTTGGGATTATTCCGTTTGGAAAAAAGATGGTTTAGGGCCAATCTTAGGACCCTTTTACACGAAACGATCATCATTCGAAAAAAGCCTTGGATCATGCAAATTTGAACGATAATCGTTGAGTGTAAGTAGGGTCAACGATTGGACAACGAATGAGAATTCGTTCACTTCTCAATCGTTGTTCATGTTGTGCAGAAAAAAAAATCATCATTCAGTTGTTTGCACGTCATTGCGTGTAAATAGCCGTTGTTCAGCCGTCCACGTGTACTGGTACAGTGAATGTGAACGACTGAGTGATATGCAAACAATTTATCTGTTGTATAAATAGGCTATATCAGCAATAAGCTAACTCTGTCCTCATTCGCTCGTGTGAATGATTTATCGCTCCGTGTAAAAGGCGCCTTATTGCCGTGTATATTTATTTGAATTGACAATACAGAGATCTTTCTAATGATCTTTTTACACTTAATGACCTGTAATCAGGACATTGCGGCATCCTCTACGTCTAGAGAAAAGAATGTTTCGCCATTGTCATAGACAGGGATTCTTTACTGTAAGAGCAGTGACACTATGGAACTCTCTGCCAAAGGATGTTAGAAATATGGAGATGGGACGTTATCCCGATTGCTATATTTGGAGTCAGAAAATATTTTTTATCACCAAATATGGGGCAATTGGCATTCGTCTCATAGAAGGATTTGCCTTCATCTGGATGTACACGGTAAATATAGGTTGGACATGATGGACCTATTTCAGCCTTATCAACTATGTTACCATGTACTGAAAGCCTTGTATTTGACTCTTGCGGTGTGGTTCATAATTAGTTAATGACACTGCTTGTCAGTATATGCTTATGAGCCAGCCATGAGGTAATAATGCAACATCCATATTATTGTATACATCAGTAGCAGAGGACCATTCCAAAAAACAGATTTTGTATGAGGCTGTCTAACTGTATGTGCGAAATGCCACACTTGAACTAATCTTTATTTAGTATATATGCGCTGCATACTGTAAATGTCAATTCTTAATGCAGGCTTAAAATATAAAAAATAATAAGAGCTCTATTTGTTCATGCAGCAAATGTTTTCTTAATCAATAAGTGTGCCTTGAAGAATGCCCTTGTCGGATTGTCATTGCTGCGCACTGACATGCCATTGTCAATATTTCCTTTTCTACTGCAGTGTATCGCATTTGCTATCTTCAGATGAATCTGCTATGTGTTCATGTATCCACTGTACTCATCTTATAATGTGCTTCTTGCAATGGGAACATTTATGGATTCACAAAGTGGCACATTAGAGTCGTTCTCCGTTGCTGACCTGATCATAAAATAGCAGCGTTACAATTAGTGATGGAGTGAAGGGCCGTAGCACTAAACACGCCTCATACTAGTATATTATTAGAGCTTCCCATTTCCAGGAATTCTCATTTTCATTCTGAATACATATTCTGGGATTAATGTATTACAGGAAGGACTGAAAACTCCAGAATTGGTAATCCTCATTCACTTCTACATATACTATAGAGCATTATTACAAAGGCACCTTTTTTTCAAAATGCACATTTTATTCTTTTATTGCTTTTATCTACAAATATGTAATTTTTCTGGAATTTATATCAGTAGATACCTGGTTTAATACTTCACCGGATTTCATATGCACTGGTCCACTCTGTGTCCAGAAAACTCATACCATATCTGCCTAAATCACTTTTAATAGCCCACACAAGGGAAAAACAATAGGGAAGAAAATCAATAAACCTCATGTCATTGATGGTGAGATTAAAGCTGGGACGGAGCAGGAGTCAGGAAATAACAAGTTCTGGGTCCCTGATTTTAAGCCATGGGTCAGTGACTCTGAGAAGCCGGCGTGCTGCTGCTCTGTACGTAGGTAATTTGTTTCTGTACCATTACATACCGTGTTTTTAAGGTTGGTTTGAGATTTTTTTTATATATATCAGCTGTTCTATTTTTTACAATTTTTTTTTACATAGAACGGTGTATGCGATATATAGTATTACCTACATTGATGCCACACAAAGTACAAGTAGATCGACATGGCCAATAGGAATTTAGGTGTGTTTAGTTGTGATTAGTGTTGCTCGTCGTGATCGGTGGGTATATAAAAATCGGGCTGATTTTTGCAAAATTGGATTGTGTCATCTTTGCCTGTGCATGTGTGGCTCAGTGGTTAACACTATCACCGTTCAGTGCTCAGGTCTTAGGTTCAAGCCTCATCAGCTTTGACAGAAACGTGTTGCATGTCTATTGATCGCAGTGTCGCCAACCCAGCAGTCAGAAGAATTCCAAGCCTGCTGCGTTTCCTGCAACTGTTGGGTGATACCGGTAGTCACAACCTGAAGGGTGGTTTCACACCTACTTTAGGGCTCAGTTCTCGGTTTCTGTCTTTCTGCTCAGTTTTTGGACAATGCAAATAATTTTTTCCCCATTGATTTCGATGGGTTTTCAAAAAAACTGAAGCAAAATGGAAGAATCCCGTTTCTTTTAAAAACCCTTTGAAATCGATGGGGAAAAAATTGATACATTTATTGCAGTTTTACATCCTCCAAATACTGAACATAGAGACAGAAACCATGAACTGACCGCTGACGCAGGTACGGAACCACCAGGCTGTGGATAAACTGATACCACATCTGCGGTTCACTACTAACATATGTGCTTTGCTCATTAGCCTATATGTTTCGGTATCTTACAGTCTTACAAATATTCAAGTATACTGTATATGCCATACTATATATGTCTTTTTTAATGGTAGACAATCACAAACATATGCAACTATTTAAGCATACCGTTGCATACGTTTGGCCATACATTCAGCCTGACTGTTTCAAACAGTTAAGCTAATAGTAAAACACTTGTACCCTGTGAATTAGGCCTCATTCATATGGCAGTATGGATTTTTACTCGCAAAATATTTGTGCACTCAATACGTAAAAAATAGAACACGTGGATTTCAATGGGTTAGTTCATATGTGCGTATTTCATCGCGCAAAAAAAACCCTGCAGCATGCTCTATTTTCGCATTTACGGAGGGTAAGAACATATCTTGAACTCAATAAACTGATTGGCCATTTGAAGCTAATTGCATCGCTGTATGTGTTTTTGTGCACACAATTGCGCATGACTTGAGAGTACAAGCAGTACTGTAAAAGATATAGTTGCGCACAAATATGCAACGTCAGATGTGCAAAAATGCGGCATAAATGCGCACAGAAATACGCATTTGCTCGTGTGCATCTGACCTAAGCTTGTGATACAGACCAGAATAGTACATGCAGGGATATTTTTGTGGAAAAGCACTATGTGAGTAGCCTCATAGGCAATAATGGGTGCACGTGCTATCCGTGTAATACACAGACGAAATATACGACTGTCTGAGTAAGGACTTAAGCCTAAGGGGCGTAGCGTTACACGGGTGACAATTTACAGAGATACTTCCTATAAATAAACTGTGCATCTGTGCCTTAAATATCTGTTACTTAGGCCAGCTTCACACGGGTGAGAAAATCGCGCAAAATTTGTGTGTTGCGAGATGCTGAGTGATTTTTTTCCCACATCGCATTGCTTACAATTTGCTCAAAAGCCATCTTTTGAGCGATAATCATTGTGTCTAAACGCGCGCCCATCGTGCAGTTTTTGTGCACTATTTGCTCATTGCTAACTTTTAGCAAGCTAAAAATCAGCGATGAGCCTTAGCAGCGCTGCGCGCTGAGAGCACCGAGAGCAGAGCAGCTGTATGCAGAAGACAGCGCTCCTGATTTGCATTCCTCGCCCATTGCTTTCAATGGGCCAGTAAAACACGCCGCATGGCGTGCGATGTGCTCGTGAGTGCAATACAAGGTTTCCCATTGAAAACAATAGGAAACACTTGCCGATCCTCTAATACGTCTGAATACAGCTCCAGAGGATCGCAACTGCACAGCAGTGACGGCAGGCGGTTTTTACAGGAAAGTGCCTCGCATTGACGTGAAAATGCACATTGACGAGTGCAAAATTTCTCAGCCTGTGATCGCGCTCGCCAGTGTGTAGGTAGCCGGAGTGCTCCCTGCCACATTATTCTGACAGGCACATTATTCTGCATTTTTTTGCAAGCATTAGAGAAGCCTATGGGAAAACCACATAGTGTAGTGAAAGAAAGGCCACACAAAGCACAAATAACACACTGCGTTCAGATGTAAGCCACTTTCACGTGGCTGCATTCTGTCTGAGTATTTAGTAGTCAAAACCAGAACTGGGTCCAAAACACGGAGAACATGCAAATCTTTCCATTCCATAGCAGTTTTTCATAGTGTAGCTGACACTCATGGTTTGGGCTTATAAATACTGATGCAAAATAGTGTTAGGGCTTCTACCCACTAGCGTTTTTTTTAAACGCTGCGATATCGCCGTGTTTTTTTTCGATGGGACTTTCTAATATTAAAATCGCATCGCACAAAAATCGCAAGTTGGTGCTTTTGCGATTTTTGTGCAATCCGATTTTAACATTAGAAAGTCCCATCGAAAAAAAACACGACGATATCGCAGCTAGTGGGTAAAAGCCCTTATCTGAAAGTGGTCTTATGAACTTTGGATAGTGTTTGACTGACAGCTACAGTACCTCTCCCGACCCCATACACATGACAGAAGCCTGCTCTGAATGTAGAGAGGGGAGTAATCCACTGCCAGACACTTCTGATGGCTGCTTATCTCCCCTGAGAACAAAAGGATTCTAGGCATATTGAGATTGAACATGACTGACCCCTCTTCCCCCTGACATCTGTCGTTAGGGAGAGCGTGGAGCCCCCCATACATATTAGCTGGCCGTTTACGTTCAGCTTAAGGCCTCCTGTACACGGGCGAAAATTCCACGGCAAACGCAATACTAAGCAGGCGGCCGCGATTTGTCTGCCCGGCAAACAAATCGCGGCATGCCCCGCACAGAAATCTCACTCCTCAGCCGCGGGCTCCGGTCTGCGCATGCATCGGCTGCCCGGCAGCCGGCACATCAAACAGCCAGAGCTGCGGAAACAGGTGAGCACGCGCTGGTCTCTGCAGGGGTGCAGAACGGGTCCCGCTGCGATGGCCTCATGTCCACGGGCAGAATTTAATTGTGGAATCTGCGCGGAAAATCCGCAGTTCAATATGCCCATAGACATTCATTGGACATGCGCAGGTAATCAAATACCTGCAGATGTCATTTTATCCTGGTGTGTGGATTGTACGCGGGATAAAAATCGCGATTTGTAGCCTTTGTGAAAGCGGCCTAAAGCTGCAGGTTTGGCGAACTTTCATCTAATGTGTAAGACCGTGACTATTAGTGTACTCCTAAGTGAGTTGTAGGAGACGAGTGTTAGCAGCTCTGCATGTCCTGGAGCTACAATGTCCCGAGCCGGTAATAAATGAGGGCCAGCACATATAGTGGATACAGTAAGAGCCCTGAAAGTAACCAAGATCTTGTATGAAAAGTTCCTTTGTTTTGTGTTATTCTTTCCAGGGTGCCGCGGTCCATGATATGACCCTGGAAACTATCAGGGGGAGGGGTGAGAATGGTTTGGGATCCCTGCTCTTTACCCCCTCCTGACACGAGCTGCAGAGGGACGGGAAGGGAAAGGGAGGGGACCATCCTGCTGGGAAGAATCAGCTGAGGAATTTGGGTTATGGAAGCTATTTTTAAAGTCCTCTCCACTAGAGCCACTACTGCGCTTGGGGATTGTCCACACATCTACAGCAGCACCTACTCTAAGACCGGACCTCGCTGCTGCTACGATTACAGAATTGTTGGTTTTATTCTACTTTTACAGCTTTTTATTCTACTTTGAAGATGCTGCGCTCTGCGTAAGGCGCACGCAAATACGCTTGTGTAAGGAGGACGCAATGAACTGTATTTATAAACACTGCCTAAGGGCTCATTCACACGGGCGTATGCTCACCACCGTGAATAGTCAGTGAAAGTAAATGGATCTTCATTGATCCATTTAAATGTGCATATAGTAATTGCGTATGTCACGCGCATAAGACACATTGTAGCATGCTCTATTTTACCGCACATAATAGCCCTATAGTTCTCTATGGGTGTGTATGATACGTAATGCCAAGGCAAGGACTAGCGAACTAGTTGTGTTTTTCTTTCGCATGGTTCTAGGGGAAGAACATCATTCTAGGCTTTTTTACCTACTTGTGTTTTTTTTTTTGCATGTGTAACATACGCTGCACATACACAGTACTTACGCAGGCATATGTTTGCATGCAAACGCAATCATTCTGGGAAAATTAAAGGGATATGCAATTGCAGCAGTGTTTATGCATACACCTGTGTGAATGAGCCCTTAGGCTGGATTCATACGGGCATCTGCATTTTTACGTTCACCTGCCGGCGATGTAAAAACGCATGAACGGTGCACAAATCTAACACCGAGGCTGCAATGGTGTTCGGCGGGTCTCCTCCTTCCCTCTCCCTGCGCCAAGGGGCGGAGAGGGGGTGGGAGCTTAGCACACTAGCTTCTGCAAACAGCGGCAAAGGGCGGAGAGGAGCTGGGAAGGGGGTGGGAGTTTAGCAGTCACGCTGCTAAACTCCCTCCCACCTCCCTTCCCCGGCCGCTGTCATTGCCTCCCATGGGAGCCTATGCAGCCGCCGGAATAAAAGCACCTGGCCAAAATGCACTATGTTAGTCAGCCGGGCGCTTTTACGCCACGGAAATAAACCCATGTGCACTGATACATTGTAAACCAATGCATCAGATGGGCAGCGTATATCGGCCAGGCGTGTAAACCCGGCTGATATACACCCATATGAATCCAGCTGTAGGCTGGTTTTATGCAAGCGCAAATAATCTGAGTTCTGTGGCTTGTGAGACACATGGAACTCACACATTTAAAAAATTCATTATTTTCAGTGGGGTAATTTACATCAGCGATTGCAGCAATAGTGCAAGAATGAAAAATCGCAATTTTTCCTATTTTTGGGTGATTCTATTGTAAGAATTGCCCATTCCTTCCTATGGGATCTTGAAGAAAACTGCATCGCACCTGCATGCCATGTGTGCAATGCGTTTCTTAACATTTTAACTATTGGAATCATTCATGAAGAACTTAAAAGTAAAGTAAATCTGATGCATATCAGGTGTTTTGCACACAAAATGCATTGTAGACACTTGATAATACTGTTTAAAATCGTAGGTAAACGAGGGTGATATAGGTTCACTTTTCTCTGACCTATATACACTCGCTCATGTAAATACAGCCTACAGCAGAAACTGTCTTTGTTCTCATAGTAACCAATCACAACGCAGTTTTCGTTTTACCAGATCCGTTAATTAAATGAAAGCTGCTCTGATTGCTTGCTATGGGGCAACAAAGACAGCTACTCTTTTTTTATGGTTTTGATAAAAGAGGCTCAGTGTTTTTTGGGATAATGATATAATTTTGTGGCAGGTTTTTATGCCAAATCCAGAAGTACATTCAAAAAGAATGGGAAATATAAAGGAGGGACTTAGATTTCTTCCTGCTGGATCCACTTCTGGCTTGGGCAAAAAAACTGCATGAAAAACTGCAGTGGCGTTCTTTCAAAAAGTGCTGCCTGAAACCACCATAAAAGAACTATAAGGCTGGGTTCACACGGGGCGGAAATCTTGCGGAATGTCTGCAACATGACCGCATGGAAATTTCACTAGATTTCCACAGCTGAAGACCTGTGGGTTTTAAAACTGGCTTATTCCGCTACGGCCATCTCTCCCCATAGGGAGGAGCCCACAGCGGAAACGGCGATACAATTGACATGCCGCGGCTTTGAATGCTGCGTATCATGTCAGTTTCAGCGCGCCATGGCCGCAACAGACTGTCTGCAGTGTGTTTACGAGATTTTTGCAAATCTTGTCCACTTTGCTGCTTAGCCTTGGGCTTAAGACTGCCCGGACATTCCGTGGCAATTCCACCCTGTGTGAACCCAGCCTAAGGGTACCTTCACATTTAGAGTATCTGTTGTGGGCTTTCCCCGGCAAATAAACATCAAATCTGAAGTGGCCAAATCCACACCTAAATGGCACATATTTGACCTTGGAATTACCGAAGGAAATGCTTTGGATTTTAACCCTTGTATTTTAGGGGTTCGAATCCACAGCATAAGGGCTCATTCACACGAGTGCATATATGGCGCGTTTTTATGCCCGACTGTATATACGTGACCATCTGAGCCATTGGTTTTCATTGTATTCGTTCACATGAGCGATTATACGGCGCGTAAAAACGGCGACCTGCTAAAAATAGAACATACACGACCGAAATACGTGCCGACACATATACGATGGCCAAAAAGATCGTTCTGAAAGTATGAACAAGTGAGAATACGCTTACTAGCTTTGGCCGTGATTGCTGGAAAACATCCTTTCTGGCGATTATACGCCACAGACGTGCGAACACAAATATGCCTACGCTCGTCCTAAATCTGCACCATAAATATAGATTCAACATTTAGAATCCACAGAGTTTTACAAAAACTCTTGCTGTTTTGTTACAGAGATTTTCCTCTGCATGTCAAGGAGATTTTAGAAAACTCCCCCACATGGCTTGTACTGCGGAATGTGGAATTTCCACCACATGTAAAGGCGACCTAAAACTACATGTAGTCGTTTTTTCTGACCTTTTTTGTTGGGAAAAATAACACTGGATAAAAAATTGCATGTGTTTTTTAATGATGTCTACCATTTTTATAGTTTTTTTTTGCCATTTTTAGGTACCCTTTTTTTGTTAGTCATTTATTCCCTACAAATAAGACTACAGGAAAAGCCAGAAAAACGCCATACCATTATGATTAAAAAATAAATAAAAAAACACCAAACGTGAAAAAAAAAATGCCACTGCCAAAAACCCACAGTTTGTAGTAGGTTTCAAAATCCCTTGTCGATCTTCAGATAATATCAGGATACCACGTTATTTATGCAAAAAAGCAGATGAAGCAATGCCTGTGACAGCTTGAAGAGTGCTGCTATTTTGCACAGAAAAAACTTGTGATGGGAGTGTTTGACACATAGTGTTTTTGTGAGTATTTTTTTGCACCAAGAACCAGATGGCCAGATGTTAACTGTAGGTCACTAGGGCAATTCTGAAGAGTTCAAGGTTTTTTTAGTGGTGTCTATCCCGTCACTCGTCACGCTTTTCCTCAGGTCATTGGCATTTTCTTTACCGTTGCAGCAGGCCGTAGGTTTGGAGGTTTTTTCTATGTAATTGATTACTATGTAACCGTGGTTCTGTAATGTTTGTACTTTTGTCTTTCTGTATCCCCCCTGTCTATGTAAGTGCTGTGGAATATGTTGGCGCTATACAAATAAAGATTATTATTATTTTTCTTCTTCTATTCTTACATAGAGAAAAATCTTCCAGAAATAAATGCATGTAAAAAAAGTGCATTTTAAAAAGTGCTACCCAAACAATGCCCCTAAAACCCCATCCGCAGTAGAGGTTTAAAGCATTGCTGGCTTTCTTCTCCACTAAAGAGTGTGTGTGAAGAAATCTTCCCCATAGCATTTCAAAAAGCTAAAATAAATTAACTCTAAAAATGTGTTATTCAGTTGATCACAGTATATAAAAAATGCTGAGCTGAAAAACTGCTGCACTCTTAAATGCTTAATATGCAAACCTGGAGTTCTGCAGCAGCAGCACAGCCATTCATCCCACTGCCAACACTTGGCACAAGAGTTTGAATTCTAAATTCTGCCCACACTATTCAAATCAAGTGTTTTTAATCTTATTTACACTAATTCTAAGTCCGTTATAGCCTGCAGATGTTATAACCCTCATCAGATGCTATCCTGTGTCAGTTGCCTTCCTTCACACTTTTTTTTCTAGCTTGTAAAAATTGCCATAATTTTATGTTTTTTGCTAGCATTTTTTGCAGCCTGTTTTTACATATATGGCACACTTACGTTATTTTCAGGTGTTTTTTTCCATTGAGAAGTCTATTGGAAAATGCCTAAAGTAACACAAACCTTGAATATTTTAGGGCTCATGTACACAGGTGAATTTTTACTGCGGAATCTGCGGGGGGTGTCTGCCAGAGGATTCCGCAGCAATGTCTGTCCATGGCATACAATGGAAAAGTGATTTTTCATGCATACGAGCAGAAACCAATTCCGGTTTCCACTCGCGGATGAAGAATCACAGTTTGCTCTATTTGAGAGCTTTGAAGCTTTGAAATCAATGGAAGCCGTCCGATCCGCGGCCCTTCCACAATTATCATTGTGGAAAAGCCCTGGAATCCTAATCTGTACAGTTCATGTGCGCCCCACCCGCAGTACAGAAAAGACAGGTACGCAGGGTCATTAGCAGGGAGCACAGGTAGATTCCGTGCAGAATTCCCTTTGCTGAACCCGTGTGTGCCCATGTGCAGGCTGCCTAATAGCAGAGAAGCTTGTTTTGGAAATGGTTCTCCTTATCTCACATGGTGAAAATTTCATAGAAAGCCAATACAACTTGTTAAGGAATCTGTTCTGCATGCAATTAAACCATTTGAACATTAGATCAGTGTTTCTCAACTCTAGTTCTAAAGAGGTCCCAACAGATCATGATTTAAGGATATCCTCTAGAGTCAGACATGGCCTGTGATACCATTCTGTACGGCCTCCAACCATCCTGGCATAGAAATGCTGGTCTGTGTGTGGCTGCTCACATGTAGTGTACAGAGAGAAGAGTGGCACATAGCTCACGGGCAGAAATGGGCAAGTAGTAAGGGCGCACTGTGTAGCCATCTATGGGTCTCCCATTTATCAGTAGTACATTGTCGCACTCCAGAAAGGTGTATGTGAGTCACAGGTGGCCTGTGAGTCTATAACTAGACTTTCCCTCGCCGGGGGCAAGTTATCAGTTTGGTGCCTTCCCCCCAGATGCAAGGAGTCGGCGATAAAGTCACCAACATCTGGGCCATGTAACTACTGCAGTCACTCACCGACTCTATTCTTCCAATGATTAGCTACAAAAGTCACATCACCTGGTGTTAGTGACATCGGTGCTCTGCACCCAGAAGTCCAGGCCAAAGGAGTCTGCCAGCGAAACAGCAGCAGAATAAAAGTGGAGAAAATGAGTATTTCTTTTTATTTTAATATAGCAGAATGAATATCTTATTCAAAACAAATGTTTCCGCATAACCCCTTAGTGACCAAGCATACAGAGCTGTGTGGGGGCTTGTTTTTGACAGGATGACTTGTAGTTTTTGTTGGTAGCACTTTGAGGTGTAAACGACTTTTTACTTGCTTTTTATTCTTGTTCTGGGGAAGCGAGATGAACAGAAAATAGATATTTTGTGGCATTTGCATTTTCTTTTAATAGAATTAAAGGGGTTCTGACATGAAAAAAAAAATTATACTCACCTTGCCTGGCCAGGACCGATTGCCAGGCATGTCCCCTCCATCCGGCTTCTTTATCTGTGGCTTGTAGAAGCAAAGCAGGAGCGGTCAAAATGACCGCTTACTGCTGTGCTCCATCTGTCACCCACTTCCGAGGTGAACGGAAGGGCCGCCCACAGCAAGCACGTCACAAGCAGTGCTTGCTGTGGGCGGCCCGTCTATCCTGGCTGAACTACGAGATTCTGCGCATGCGCAGTGGAGACGCAGCCCGTCCTAACTCCTGTCAGAGGGCACCTCTCCACTGCACATGTGCGCAATCCTGGAGGGGGGTGGCTCGTCGGAGGAAGAAGAGGAAGAAGACTGCCTGCTGGGAGATGACCCCCTGATGAGGACAACAACAACAGAACACAAGGTAAGTATTAGGTTTTTATGCTTTAACAGCCATAAATCGTGGGTTCCCTGTGTCCATTAGGCAGACCAGGGAACAATGGCTGGTAAACCATAAAAACATTATTCGTGTCAGAACCCCTTTAACCGTACTGCATAAATAATGTAAGATTTTATATCAGGGGTTATTACCGGTGTGGCGATACAAATTATGTGTAGGTTTTTTTTCTATATGTAAATTATTGTTTAATCTGCATAGAGAAGTGATCAGATGAGCAAGTGCTTATCTTTTCACTCTTTTTCTGGGGGAAAAGACTCCTATATGTGACAGAGAGCAAATATGTTCTCTGATTGATAAGAGGGGCGATAACTTAAAAAGAATGTCCATGTCACCCCTTCCCTGAGAATCACAGATGGTCCCTGCTTCCCTTGCTTGGCTCTGCACACAGATATGTCAACTGTAAATTCAGTATTCCCAACCCCACTTCAAACGGCCGTACCTCTGATTCTGTAAGCGCTACAAACATGCTTTTGATGTTTTTTTAATCAATCTTTGGTTTAAAATGGTATCAAAAACATGTTGGTAGAGCTGACAGAACCGCAGCTACAGCCGTTTGAAGTAGAATTAGCTTCATTTCTCCAAAACTGTAATGCCCTTTGTCTGCAGAACCAGCTCTGGTACAGAATAATGGGGGAAAACTTTTTTTTTTCAATTTACAAAAAAAGCCACAGCATAACAAATGTAAAAAAAAAGTTAAAGGGTCTAAAAACTTTCCAAATGTAATGTATTAGCAAGTTCCTGACTTTGCAAGTCAACTACCGAGCTGCACATACTCATTTGTGAAATCTTGCATACATTGAATATTGTATATAGTAGTGTAGTTAAACTGTTGTTGGTGTGCATTTCTAAAGAATAATACATCCACTAATTTGTGATAATTTAATGATGCCTGGGTGGAAGCAGTTACTACTTGAGCTACCTGAAATACAGGTGTGTGTGTGGGTGGGACTGTAACTTGCTTCATCTGGGCTCTGAGTAACGATCTGATTACCTGAAAGTAGGGGTGGAGTATGAGAGTGTAACAGGTTTGTATGTTGCAGATATTATTTGTACATCTTGTCTGCCAGTTTCCTCCTTGAAGCATTCCTGCATTGCAGTGCAGGCGGACTTGTGTGTAATCTCCTTACTTTCTCTTACTGGATAGTCTGGTGTTCCTGTACTGAGTGAAACTATGCAGTTTCGATGTGAGGCCGCATTCTGGTATGTACACCTACTAAACGCTGAGCGATAAGAGTGAACACTCCTTGCTTTCTGCTCTACGTTTACACAACTTGGATAGATAAACAGTCAATGCTTAAACTGTCTAAGTGTATTAATACAAATCTGTTCTCTATGACTGTTTAACATCAAGTAGAAATGTACTGAGGTGGATGGCACACGCGTAGCTGCCAGCTCTTGTGGATATTGGGACCATAACTCTATATAAGAGACCTTTTAAAGCTACTGTTGTTGCTCTTCTGCTTCCTATCAATAATTAATAGTTGTGTTTATGTTGTTTGATGGCTCAGTGTGCTCTAGTAAAGAAGAGACACTTCTTTCACAACTTTAGGATACCCGTAGGAGACCAATCCTGGTAAGAATGTGGAAAATATGTGTGCCTAGGCAATGGTTAATGTCATTGGCATCCAGAAATTCAAATATAGACTGGTGATAAGGGCTTTGGCGCCTGACAAATTCCACTGAGAAACCACATTCGTCTTTCGCTTGGATATTGTAGTCTTATGCCTTGTTTTAAATTCCTGAGTTGTTAAAATGTTGCTTAAAAACTATATTTACAAAGTGTTTTATACCATTTTATGGCTTTAAAAAAATGACAAATGTTTGTCCAAACGGATACTTGCGCAAACATTTGCGACTTTTCTCCCTTTTGTGCCAGCCCTGTCACTTTTCCAAAACATGTGTAGAGCTTGTCAGAAGGGGGTATGCATGGCCACTGGACTGACAGATTGATGTATAATTAACACCAGGTCAGACCTGACATACATTTCTGAGAATGCACATATGGATGCTGGGATGTGCTGAATACATGAAGAGGCCTGCGATTCTTTATGTATTAGGTGCGCCACGCACTGTGCGCTGGAGAAAATCATATGAAGCACAGCGTTGGCAATGCCAGACTCAGTTTATTTCCCCCCTTTTTTTTTTTTTTACTTGGACTATAAGGCCTCCTTCCCACGAGCGTGACGGGCTCCGCCGCGTAATATTCCGCAGTGAAACCCGTCACGGCGCCCCCCAGAGACCCCATACTTACGAGCGGAAGATAGCGTGAAGACGCTTCCCCGCCCACCGCCGTCGCGTCATGTGACACACCCACCGCGTCACATGACGCGGCCGGCCGTGTCACGTGACGCGCCGGCCGCGTCATATGACGCGCGGCGGTAGGTGGGGAAGCGTTTTTTCACGCTATCTTCCGCTGGTTGCAGCTGGAGATAGCGTGAACAGACGGCTTCCATTGACTGCAATGGAAGCCGTCAGCGCGTACACCCGCGGCAAATAGAACATGCTGCGGGTGAGAACGGGAGATTTCACGGTGCGTAATTCCGCGGTGGAATTACGCATCGTGAGCATTGTGCTATTAGGTTCAATAGAACCTAATAGCAGGGGGCAACGCAGCGGATTTTTGCCGCGGATTTACGCGGCGTAAATCCGTTCGTGGGAAGGAGGCCTGAGTCCGAGTTAAAAGAAAGTAAGCCTGTGTGCACATTTCTGTCCGATTTTTGGACCAATTTATCGGATGGAAAAGGTGTCTGAATACAAGTAGCCTTAGGTGTTTGCGGTAAATAGAGCTGTATGTTTACTAAATAAATCAAAACAGAGCTACATTTATGAATTGCGTTTGATTTTATCAGGGTTGTTTTGGCATATATAAGGGTGCATGCTGTATACTACTATAATAACATCACTACCGAAGCCCTAAATCCTTTGACTAGTTTCCTTTAAGGCCCATTTACAGGCATAAGATAATCTTTCAAACGACAGAAAGATTGAGAGATTTAGCGATCTTTTTGCATAAAGTGTTCATGAATCCTAGCAGTCACAGGAGAGCAGGACATGTGAGTCTCATTCTTGAGATGGATGGGGGTTTCAATGATGAGACCCCTACTGATCAGCAAGTTATCCCCTCTCCTGTGGACAGGGGATAACTTGCAATTGTGGTACAACCATTTAATATTGGGTCAGCTTCTGCACAAATGGTTGTATTGAAGCATTTTTGTCCTGTCCAGTAACCTCTATGTGTCAATTTGCCCTGATTCCATCAATGTGGTTTCTCCACTGTCCACTATGCCTATCTATAAAAAAAACTCAAGAGATATAGCTTTGCTAATATTTTATAGAGAATATGTGTTGCTAGTTTTCAGGATATACAGCTGTACGTACGTTTTTCTGGAATACTATAGGTGTAAGAGCAGTACACAGAGCATAAGTTTTCAGTACAGTCACAGGGTTAAGAGAAGTTGGGGGGCCCCAAGATAAACTTTTGCACCTGGGCCCATGAGCCTTTAGCTACGCCCCTGCAGTCACAGTTATTTAGTTCTGACTGACTAGGATTGATTAGTATTTAAAATGTATGGTTTTTACAGAGAGCGAGAACTTGCTCGCATGAGCGAATGATGACAGAGGTCGCTCGTGCTGCCAGTTCATATATGTAGATAAATCATTTACATTTCATTCGCTTGATCATTCAGTCGTTCATTCACTGTACCAGTGAATATAAACGATTGCGGTTCAATCGTTAGCCATGTTTACATTGAATGATTATCATTCAAATTTGCACAATCCAATGATTTTTGTGAACAATAATCACCCTTAAGCTGAAATGATGGCTGCATTGTAGATTGGATTATAGTTACATTTCATTCTGAGGACTCTTCATTATTTGATCCTAAACGCTGATATTGCGTGGTACTTAAGCCTGTTTAGTCATTTCCTGTCAAGTGTCATAGGTGTAGCACAACACATAATAAAGCCAAATCTGTAGTAATTAAGTAGAGAGATACTCCTACAACTTGTCATCACAAGTGTACATTTACGTAATACTCTGAGTATTCTGACATTTATTGGTTTCATTTATCATGACTCTTGTTGCCATAGCTTTTGTTTACTACTTGCATCACTTGATGACTCCTGTTCCAAGAGTTTCACTTAGTTTAGAGGCCGCCGTGTGCCGGGATACGCAGATGATTTCTAGTCAAATTCCACATCGATTTGCAGAAGTGCTGTGGATTTTGCTACTAAATTTTCCACTGTGAAAACTTTGCAGCTAGCTGTGAACATAACCTGAAGGTCCTTGTAGGGATGAACATAAATTGTAAGACCGTAGTACAGTCACTGTACTCCGCTGTGTTTGGACGTCCCGTGGAGATGAATGGAGAGGTAGGGTGCACACATGCCCGCTAATCCATTCATATAGGTGTGACGACTCATGACCCTTGTACTTGTGGTGGTCTCAGAGGTGAGACCCTCAGTGATCAGATACTTATCACCTGTCCTCATAGTTGGCAAGTTGCTATGGTGGGACAACTCAGATGTTGGTCATTCTAATTACTGCTTTGGCCATTTAGAATCTGAAGCACATATGCTAACACTTGGCCAGTTGCTTGTAATTGGTAGTGAAAAGAAAGTCTACATAGGTTGTTTATATGGACAGCACAAGAAGTTCATCATAAAGAGCAATAGATTTGTCATATTACTCTACCTTTCTTGTTACATTTTGAGTATCACAAGAACAATAATGGAGCAGTCGTAGCACGGCATTCTCAAACTGCATAATAAGGCGGCCAGAACACAGCAAAGCCTGATTCCGCATGCAGGAGCCCGCGGAGTAATCCGATCCTGACCACAGCGGTCGTCCGCGCGTACCTGTAATTTAACTTCTATATCTGTACTGCGAACGGACCCAACAGCTCACTGTCGGAAATGCACAGTGCATTTTTTTTCCGGATGTTTATTTGACTTGCTACGCGATGACACGGAATCCTCGACAAGTCCGCAATGTTCATTGCGGATGGGTCACAAATCGGATAGCTTCCATTGACTTCAATGGAAGCCGTCCATGCAGACTCCGCACGAAAACGGAGCATGCTGCAATTTTTTTTCTTCCACTTGCGGAAACCGCAATTGGTTTTCGCTAACGTGCAGGAAAAAGTGTTTTCCATAGCATGCTATTGACGGTATTTGCTGCGGAACCGCAGTGCAGATGCCGACTGTGAATTCTACAATTCAAATCCGCCCATATGCAGGTGGCCTAATCTTTATTTCTGTAGTGCCGACATATTCAGCAGCACTTTCCAAATCAGAGGGAACATGAATGAAAAAGGACACTAGAGCATTGGACTAATAAATCATGAACAATGATTCCACGTGACGGGGCGGAGCTACGCGATGACGCGTACAAGGGGGCGGAGCCAAAACGCCGATGCTGCCGAGCGGAGCCGAAGGGAGAAGACCGCACAGCGCAAGCGCGTCTAAAAAAGCAAGAAGACACCGAAATTAGACGGAACCATGGCGACGGGGACGCTAGCAACGGAGCAGGTAAGTGAATAACTTCTGTATGGCTCATATTTAATGCACGATGTATATTACAAAGTGCATTAATATGGCCATACAGAAGTGTATAACCCCACTTGGTTTCGCGAGACAACCCCTTTAAGGACTGTTAGAAAATAGGGGTGACACAAAAAGTACAAGTGCTTGTTCTGTGCAATGGTTCAGCCATCTTTTTAATAGGGTGGTACACATAAAACTGTAAGACCAGGTCACCAGCCAATATTTATATATGTACAGATGTCAAGTGCATTGAGATATAGACAATACGGAAGGATGAAGCGGTCAGATTCTAAGGAGGAATGTAGACGAGAGAAAGGCTGAGAAGAATTACATTAGGGAATGTGGTATGCCTCCCTAAAGAGATGTATTTTGAGGGTACACTTAAAACTTTGTGAGTTGGACATTAACCTGTTCAGGATAGCGCATTCCAGATAACTGGTGCAGCTCAGAGGAAAATCTTGGAGATTGGAGTGGGAGGTTTGGATTAAGGAAGAGTTTAGTGAAAGGTGATTAGCAGAAGAGAGATCACAGGTAGGTGACCTGATCAATGTGAGTTATAATATTAGGGATAATTTGGGTATTATTACCATATATTTCCAGTCTTATTTTAATTCAGTGAGTTACATCTAGCTACGAGTGTGAGGAAGTGATATTAAAGGAGTCTTAAGAGTGTTTGGCTGCACAGTATTTGTCTAGTGCATATTGTCATACTTTGAATCGCTTCCATAATACATAGCTACTAAAGGCTCATTGCCCTGACCTGAGGCAATTGCATTCACTCCAAGTTATGCTGCATGTTCCTTTATTTATTGTGTACCAAACTTTAATTAAAAGAAAATGCTGGAGTTATCGAGAACTTTTTAGGGTTCATTATAATGCACATGTTTTCTGTAAATCTCATCTTGCCTGCTGGGGGCCATATTTGGTTGTGTGCACTATGTGGCTATCATTTGCTGTGCTATAACAACCTTGCCATCACTAGCTCGGTCTGAGCTGCGCCCTCTCCAAATACATTAGATATTTATACATTGCTCTAATCAGTTTGATTTTCAGGGACTGTTCTGAAGGGCAGGCAATGAGATAAATGAAACAATTATGCCCTACTCACCTGTAAACTAGACATGCCCAGTCATCCCAATCCCCATTGGTCTGGTCACAGAAGCTCCTGTTGCTCATCGTTCATGTGATCACTGTAGCCAATCACTGGCTGCAGTGGTCATGTGTGTGAGAATAGAATATAATTGGTAGGTTAGTAATTGGCTGCAGACATCACATAAAGAATGAATTGCACAGGACTGCTGCAGGAACTTCCCGGAATGGAGCAGCAGGAATTGGGGTTGCTGTGCTAGACCAAGGGGCTCATTAAATGGGTAAATACTGTTGTGTTTTTGATTATTTTTTTTTATTTTAGCCCATTTTCTGCCCTTAGGAATTTTTGTTGTATAAGTATTGGTTAATTTGTTAGCTCGAAAATGCATTGAATTGTTGCATTCACGTGACAGCGGCATTTCTGCTGCAAAAGCCTTCCCAGCACATTGCGCAATTCCCAATTGTAAGGAGGTTGCATGCATGTGACTGCGTGTGTCAGGTTACACAGCTGAATATTATGTCACCAAATCTTTACATAGTTGAGAACTAAGGTCAAAGTTTTCCACGGCTCTTCCTGTTGTCAAACCACCATGCTGAAATGTAATCTAACATGTCACTGTAGCAGTAAATTGCTGGCCACAGTGCTAACATCACTATGAACACATGGCACAGGACAACGTCCTCATGCTGCCATGATAAAAGGGATACTTAGAGGTTAGAAAACCCTCTTAAACATTTTCCTTCTGTCCTCTGAGTGAGGGCACTGTGAGTACAGGATGCCGCACATAGGCAGGAAACCATTAGAGAGCTGGGAATTTAGAGAAGGCTCTCGAGTAAAAAGCTTCTCGGTAAGACTTGCACATTATTAAAGCTGGTACCCCTGTTGCACTGAGTGCTTCACAGCTGAAATATCGGGAGCTGTCAGATCATAAAACTCAGAGCGCTTTAGACGCTGCTTTTAATCAGCAAAGATTAAAACACTACTGAGTTGTCTACAGCGCGGAGCGTTTCGTGCCTCCATCTTTTCATCTTATAACCGACTACCTCAGGCAGAGCCGTTTGCATCCATATTTCTAAGGATTATAATAAAGCCTGGAAAGCATCTGCTACAAGTGGAATTACTGCTCTATTCTCAGTAACTGGGCCATTTTTTCTTAGTCGACATCATTAATTGCAGGTAATATCGCAGTAAAACAATACTTGAGGCTTTATTCACACCACAAGGGCACAATTGTAGACTGACTGTAGCCTTGCAGCTTCCCTTCCTGTCAGAGGCGTAACTTGCAGCTTATGGGCCCCAATGCAAAACCTGTAACAGGGCCCCCAACTATTATGCTTTATTCATAGTACTGGGCTTCCTATATGGAGAAGAGAGGCCTTATGGGCCCCCTAAGGCTCCTGGGCCCAAGTGCAACTGCACCCCCTGCATCCTCTATAGTTACGCCCCTGCTTCCTGTACTTGCTCCACACTAGCAGTGCATGCACAGCCCTCCATAAGTTTTCTCATGCTTGAAATGTCTTAAAAGTTAACTCCATTCCCTGAAATTTGGGTGTTTAACATTCTATTAGATACTCCTTAGCAAAGCTGCAAATTGCCGCTGTTACAGGTAGAGTGTATGGCAACAAAATGTCAGTTTGCTGTCAGAATTTTGAAGGATATGGAAACGCTTGCATTGATTTATTTTTTTTTTAACTAATCATTTGCTTCCTAAGTGCAAATTTAAGGAACTTTCAAAATAGTATTTATTAAAAATGTACTACTATTTTGCTGCTGCAAAATCTGTGACTTGCACTGTGACTCCAGTAAAGGCCCTATTAAACACAACGATTTTCGCTCAAAAATCGCTCCAAGCCATCTTTTGAGTGATAATCGTTGTGCCTATCTGCACTGACATCGTGCAGTTTTCGTTAAACCAACGCTGATCTTTAAGCGTGCTGAAAGATCAGCGATCAGTTATCAAAAATTCACAGAGGGATACAACTGATACTATTGTTTCAGCTGTAACCTGCCCCCTGAAGAAAGCTGGGTATGAAGAACACAGTGGTCCAGCTGTGTTTTTTCATCCCCCGCTCGGAGTGTAACAGCCGGGCGCTCCAGGCAGAGAACAGCTGGATGGGGAAGACAAGCGGCCCCGCTTGTCTTCTGCATCCCCCGCTCGGAGCGCTCAGCTGTATAACAGCCGGGCGCTCCGAGCGGGGAACAGCTGAATGCAGAAGACAAGCAAGCGGTTCCAGTGCAAGGTGATCGCTCAACGTTCTTAACGATCACCTTGTGCTGTAAAAAGCACACAACGATTAGCGCTCAAAAGATTTTTTAATTGATAAGCGTTGTGTCTAAATCAGCCTTAAAGGGGTTGTCCCGCGGCAGCAAGTGGGGTTATACACTTCTGTATGGCCATATTAATGCACTTTGTAATGTACATTGTGCATTAATTATGAGCCATACAGAAGTTATAAAAAGTTTTTTACTTACCTGCTCCGTTGCTAGCGTCCTCGTTCCCATGGTGCCGACTAATTTTCGCCCTCCGATGGCCAAATTAGCCGCGCTTGCGCAGTCCGGGTCTTCTCCTGTCTTCAATGGAGCCGCTCGTGCAGAATGCCGGCTCCGTGTAGCTCCGCCCCGTCACGTGCCGATTCCAGCCAATCAGGAGGCTGGAATCGGCAATGGACCGCACAGAAGAGCTGCGGTCCACGGAGGGAGCGGACCCCGGCGGCCATCTTCAGCAGGTAAGTATGAAGACGCCGGACCGCCGGGATTCAGGTAAGCGCTGAGCGGTTTGTTTTTTTAACCCCTGCATCGGGGTTGTCTCGCGCCGAACGGGGGGGGGGGGGGGGGGTTAAAAAAAACAAAAAACACGTTTCGGCGCGGGACAACCCCTTTAAGTTTAATGGCAGGGTGAGGTTGCAGTGCTACACAACGATCTTTGTAGCCTTGGATTTAGAAATTGCAACAGGAGGGAGTACATGGTTTACCAGAGAGAAGGTAAAATGCATCCAGGGAAGGTAGATCAT